>NW_028121261.1:0-85077 GCF_965183815.1 Platalea leucorodia
CTCCTTGGGGCAGCCGCCCTTCGCCACGTACTGGGAGAGGCCGGGGAGCTGGCGGACCAAGGCGGTGAAGCCGGGGCTGTCGGAGATGTCGGGGACGGCCTCGGTGCCGTGCGCGGTTTGGTGGCAGGCGAGCGTCTCGTTGACGTTGGTGTCACCCGGCTGCTGAGGAAAGGCCTCGGCGAAGGTGTGTGGCCCCTGCTCGGACAGGTCCGCGGGCTTCTCCCGGGCCGCCAGGGTGGTCGCCGCTGCTGAAAAAGCAAACAAAGCCAACCCAACCCCGCGGTGATGCAAGGTTTCCTGGGCGCGGGCCGCGCGCCCGCGGGCTCTGCCACCCGCAGATGCTCACCTTTGGGCTTGGTCGTGGTTGTGCCGGTCGGCGGAGCCAGGGCAGGCTGGTGGAGGCTGGCAGCGGGGTGGCTGTCCTGGCTGGCCGCCGCATCCTCCTTGAAGGCCTCTGGCGGCTGCTGGGCACTGCGGGGCAGGGTGTGGAGCACAGGGGGGCCCTGCAGCCAGTGCTGAGCCGCGGGGCGGCAGGGTGGCGGGGGGCCGGGGCGGGCGGGGACGTGCAGCAGGCAGGAGCCCGTGGGGTAGAGGGGCTCCCCCTGGACCACGGCCCACGGCGCCAGGCCCACCGGCTGGTGGGGCAGCAGCGTCCCCGTCAGCACCTGCTGTCCCCAGCCATAGGCAGGGGGCCAGGGAGCAGGCACGGTGGGGAGCTGCGCCCCGCGGGGGAGCTGCACCACGGGAGGGAGCTGCACCCCGTGAGGGAGCTGCACGACACGGGGGAGCGGCGTCATCGGGAGGAGCTGCACCACGGGGGGAAGCGGCACCACGCCGGGGAGCTGCACCAGCTGGCCCGGGGCCCCCAGGGGCGCCGGCACCCCCTGCCAGACGGTGGCCTGGGCCAGCTGGGAGGTGACGGTGTGCACGCGAGCAGGCCCGCGGGACGGCGGCAGCCCCGGGCCAGAGGAGGGCAGCACGCCGGCAGTGACCGGTGGCGGCATGGCCGGGGCGGTGGAGCTCACGCCGGGCACCTCCGATGCCCTCGGCAGCCGGAGAGGGAACCTCTCTGTCGGGGGAAGCGCAGAGGAGCAATGGGGTGAGAGACTGGCGGGCAGAGCCGGCTGGGGGGCTACCTGGAGGGCAGGAGCACCGGGAGGAGCGGGAGCCTGCTGCTGTACCTGCCATGGCGCTTGGTCAGGCTGGGGTTTGTTGGGGGCAAGCAGCCCTCGTCTCCACGGCGCTCATTCCGCCGGCACCTGCTGCAGCCAGCCTTGCGCTGGGTTGATTTTTCCTACCGCAACAGCTTCCCATCTCAAGGATTGCCCATCCTGCCCATGCTTTCCTGTCCCGAAGGATGGGTTCCCACCCCCACAATGGTTTTTCATCCCAGCGGTGGCTTGCCATCGGGATGATGGCTTCGCATCCCAAGGGTGATTTCCCAGGGCCGTGATGGTGTCCTAGCCCACCGTTTGCTGGCTCTCCGTCACCCTGTCCCTGGCTTTTTGGGGCCCTGGCTGGTGGGACCCCCAGGGCACGTTACGAAGAGTCCCTTCCTTAACCATTTCATCAAGCAGCCTTTATAGGATGAAAGTGTATTAGCTTTGTTTGTGGAGAGAGAGGGGGAGAGAGAGAGAGAGAGACGCCGCATTCACGTGATACCCTGCAATGTGATGAGGCAGTGGAGTTTTCCTGGAGGCTGTGGTATTGCTCACGCTGAAGGAAAAGAAAGGAAAGGACAGCCCGGCCCTGGAAGCAAGGCCGTTGCTTCCGGGAAGCTTAGAGCTGTCCATGATGGAGAAAGGATACCCCGGGCCCAGCAAGATAACGGCAGCATCCTAGCCCCTCTGCCACGTCTTTGAAACCCTGCCGGCGTCGTCCGGCCTCAGAGATCAGTAACTCCAGCGAGACTGACTCCAGGGACATGCGGATCGGTAGACAAGCAGCAAGAATGCTGCTTTGCAAAGTTGGACTGTGATTAGGAATCGGTAGCGTGGGTGGGAGCGATTAGTCAAGTCGTCTGGTACCTGAAGGATTGAGGAGTACAAGAACCCTGCGTAAAGGCAGACTCGGGCTGCCCCAGTTGGGCTGGGACACGGCACGCACGTGAAAGAATATTGGCCCCTCTATTTCCATACTTTGCGTCCTGGCCTCTCGCCTCGGTCGGCACGGGCCGTTTGCGAATTGCTCGTGAGAGCGGCTCAGGGCTGGCCTGTGGGCAGGGGCTTTTGCTGGATGAGGTCCGGGCAGCGCCGGCCGAGGCCATAGAGGGGGGCCGAGCGATCCGCGCAGCCGTTGCAGCGGCAGCTGCGGGATCTCGGCGCGCGAGCCTCGGCCAGCGACGCCCGCTCGCCGGCCACAGGGCGAGCTGCGTTTTCGGCGCTGAGCCTGTGTCTGCCTGGCCCCCTGGGGCGGCCGCGGCTCCTTGCCAGGGCCGAATCCAGCTGGCCGGCAGTGATGCTGGTGCTGGGGCGGTGCTGGTGATGCCGGTACTGGGGCAGCGATGGAGGCCTCCGTCCTCCCGGCGTTGGTGCGAATCAGTGTGGTTTCTCCCACGGGCGCCCGCCACCCGGAGCGATGCCCCGTCTACCCATCGTCTCGGTGGCCATCCGCAGCCCAGCTCGGCCACCCGCGGGGTGGGCAGAGGCTGCGTTAAACGCCACCCCCCCACCCCCTCCCGCTGAGCAAATGGCCGCAGGCAGAGAGAGGCGCTGCAAAGCGAACACGCAAGCCTTTTAATGAATGAAACCAGAAACGGGGGGATCTGGGAGAGGGCTGGGGCTGGAGCGGGTGGGTGCAGGTCCCTGCCCGCGGATCTGCTCTGTGCGTGGGTGCTAGGGGGGACGGTGCTGGAGCGGTGGCTTATGGGTAGCCGTACGCGTCGGCTATCTCCATGTCGATCTCCCTCTGCACAAAAAACTGCAGCTGCCCCAGTGTCATCTGGTGGGCCGCCCGCTCCCGCTCCTCCTGGGCCAGCTTCTTCATGCGCTCCCGCTCGGGCCGCTGCTCAGGCGTGATGGGCACGGACTCCTCCTGCTCCTCCAGCGGGGTGGGCATAGCCCGGGGCCAGCGGGAGTCAGCCGGCAGCGCGGAGTCGGCGGGCGGGCGCGGCAGCCGCGGCGGCATGTGCAGCTGCTGCGGCAGCCCCTCCCGCGGGGTTTGGCCCCCCGTGGGCGACAGGCGCAGCCAGCTGGGCCGCTTGGGTTTGGCGGCAGCCCCGGTGCGCGCCTTGGTGCTCGCTGCCGCCGCCGCCGCCGCCGCCGCCGCCGCCGCCGCCGGTGCCGTCTCCTTCTCGCCGTCAGCCGGGGGCTTGGAGGCAGCCGGCCCCGCGCTGGGTGTCGGGGCCGGGGGCAGGGGCCTGGGGACCCTGGGGGGCACGCTGGGGCCGGCCTGGGGCTCCGGCTCGGGCGGTTGGCGCACCGGCCCCACCGCCTTCACCCTTTGCCCCAGCGGGTGGAAGCTTTGGATGGAGGCCAGCAGGTGGGCCCTCAGGTCGGTGCGGGGCGTCCTCAGCCCGCGCAGTGTTTTGGCCTGGACCTTTTTGCGCAGCAGCCTGTCGTGGGGTCGCATGGCACGGGGATGCGTGCTGCGCGCCTTCTCGACCAGCAGCGGGCGGGGTGGGCGGGCGGGCGGCGGGGGCGGGGCGCTTTGCCCCCCGGCGTCCCCAGGGCTTCTGGGTCGCTCAGGCACCGAGGCGGGCCCATTGGTGTCCTCAGATGCCCTGCGCTTGGTGCCGCCCGCTTGGTGCCCGCCGCTGCCCACCTGCTGCCCGCTGCCACCCGCCGCCTCGCCGTCCCTGTCCGGCTTGCCCTCCCGCGGGGTTTTTGAGTGTTTTGCCACCCGGCACACCACCATCTTCTTCTTCTTGGGCGGCATGTTGTCCCGCGGGGAGGTGTCCTGCGTCTTGGGGGTGCCGGCCGGCGCGGGGCGCTTGGCCTGCTTGCCGCCCGCCTTGCCCGATCTGGGCACCACCCGGCAGGAGGTGACGCCCGGCGGCAGCGGCAAGCGGGTCAAATCCACCCGGGGCTGCCTCCGCAGCGCCTCCTCCACCTCTTGGTGGGGCTTCCTCTTGGGGTCCAGCGAGGGGGACGTCGGCAGCCCCGCGCAGGAGGGGTGAGCGTCCCCTAGCATCGCTGCCGCCGCTTGGTCCTCGGGGCAGTGGCCCTCCGCCCTGTCCTGCGGGAAGCTGGGGAGCCGGTTGCGGAAGGCGGTGCTGTCGGGGACGCCGGGGATATCGGGGTTGTCGGGGACGTCGTGGGCCGTGGCCTCGCTGTGCGCCAGCATGGCCGCCGCCGTCGCTCGCTGCTTGGTGCCGGCGCCCCCTGCCCTGTACTCGGAGAGGTCAGGGAGCTTGATGAGGGAGGTGGTGAAGTCGGGGCCGTTGGGGACATCGAGGACGGTGTCCTCGCTGTCCCCCAGCCCCGCCACCACCGCTCGCTCCTTGGGGCAGCCGCCCTTCGCCACGTACTGGGAGAGGCCGGGGAGCTGGCGGACCAAGGCGGTGAAGCCGGGGCTGTCGGAGATGTCGGGGACGGCCTCGGTGCCGTGCGCGGTTTGGTGGCAGGCGAGCGTCTCGTTGACGTTGGTGTCACCCGGCTGCTGAGGAAAGGCCTCGGCGAAGGTGTGTGGCCCCTGCTCGGACAGGTCCGCGGGCTTCTCCCGGGCCGCCAGGGTGGTCGCCGCTGCTGAAAAAGCAAACAAAGCCAACCCAACCCCGCGGTGATGCAAGGTTTCCTGGGCGCGGGCCGCGCGCCCGCGGGCTCTGCCACCCGCAGATGCTCACCTTTGGGCTTGGTCGTGGTTGTGCCGGTCGGCGGAGCCAGGGCAGGCTGGTGGAGGCTGGCAGCGGGGTGGCTGTCCTGGCTGGCCGCCGCATCCTCCTTGAAGGCCTCTGGCGGCTGCTGGGCACTGCGGGGCAGGGTGTGGAGCACAGGGGGGCCCTGCAGCCAGTGCTGAGCCGCGGGGCGGCAGGGTGGCGGGGGGCCGGGGCGGGCGGGGACGTGCAGCAGGCAGGAGCCCGTGGGGTAGAGGGGCTCCCCCTGGACCACGGCCCACGGCGCCAGGCCCACCGGCTGGTGGGGCAGCAGCGTCCCCGTCAGCACCTGCTGTCCCCAGCCATAGGCAGGGGGCCAGGGAGCAGGCACGGTGGGGAGCTGCGCCCCGCGGGGGAGCTGCACCACGGGAGGGAGCTGCACCCCGTGAGGGAGCTGCACGACACGGGGGAGCGGCGTCATCGGGAGGAGCTGCACCACGGGGGGAAGCGGCACCACGCCGGGGAGCTGCACCAGCTGGCCCGGGGCCCCCAGGGGCGCCGGCACCCCCTGCCAGACGGTGGCCTGGGCCAGCTGGGAGGTGACGGTGTGCACGCGAGCAGGCCCGCGGGACGGCGGCAGCCCCGGGCCAGAGGAGGGCAGCACGCCGGCAGTGACCGGTGGCGGCATGGCCGGGGCGGTGGAGCTCACGCCGGGCACCTCCGATGCCCTCGGCAGCCGGAGAGGGAACCTCTCTGTCGGGGGAAGCGCAGAGGAGCAATGGGGTGAGAGACTGGCGGGCAGAGCCGGCTGGGGGGCTACCTGGAGGGCAGGAGCACCGGGAGGAGCGGGAGCCTGCTGCTGTACCTGCCATGGCGCTTGGTCAGGCTGGGGTTTGTTGGGGGCAAGCAGCCCTCGTCTCCACGGCGCTCATTCCGCCGGCACCTGCTGCAGCCAGCCTTGCGCTGGGTTGATTTTTCCTACCGCAACAGCTTCCCATCTCAAGGATTGCCCATCCTGCCCATGCTTTCCTGTCCCGAAGGATGGGTTCCCACCCCCACAATGGTTTTTCATCCCAGCGGTGGCTTGCCATCGGGATGATGGCTTCGCATCCCAAGGGTGATTTCCCAGGGCCGTGATGGTGTCCTAGCCCACCGTTTGCTGGCTCTCCGTCACCCTGTCCCTGGCTTTTTGGGGCCCTGGCTGGTGGGACCCCCAGGGCACGTTACGAAGAGTCCCTTCCTTAACCATTTCATCAAGCAGCCTTTATAGGATGAAAGTGTATTAGCTTTGTTTGTGGAGAGAGAGGGGGAGAGAGAGAGAGAGAGACGCCGCGTTCACGTGATACCCTGCAATGTGATGAGGCAGTGGAGTTTTCCTGGAGGCTGTGGTATTGCTCACGCTGAAGGAAAAGAAAGGAAAGGACAGCCCGGCCCTGGAAGCAAGGCCGTTGCTTCCGGGAAGCTTAGAGCTGTCCATGATGGAGAAAGGATACCCCGGGCCCAGCAAGATAACGGCAGCATCCTAGCCCCTCTGCCACGTCTTTGAAACCCTGCCGGCGTCGTCCGGCCTCAGAGATCAGTAACTCCAGCGAGACTGACTCCAGGGACATGCGGATCGGTAGACAAGCAGCAAGAATGCTGCTTTGCAAAGTTGGACTGTGATTAGGAATCGGTAGCGTGGGTGGGAGCGATTAGTCAAGTCGTCTGGTACCTGAAGGATTGAGGAGTACAAGAACCCTGCGTAAAGGCAGACTCGGGCTGTCCCAGTTGGGCTGGGACACGGCACGCGCGTGAAAGAATATTGGCCCCTCTATTTCCATACTTTGCGTCCTGGCCTCTCGCCTCGGTCGGCACGGGCCGTTTGCGAATTGCTCGTGAGAGCGGCTCAGGGCTGGCCTGTGGGCAGGGGCTTTTGCTGGATGAGGT
This sequence comes from Platalea leucorodia, assembly GCF_965183815.1. Lineage (NCBI taxonomy): Eukaryota > Metazoa > Chordata > Aves > Pelecaniformes > Threskiornithidae > Platalea > Platalea leucorodia. The sequence continues at coordinate 6,680 of NW_028121261.1, forward strand.
CCGGGCAGCGCCGGCCGAGGCCATAGAGGGGGGCCGAGCGATCCGCGCAGCCGTTGCAGCGGCAGCTGCGGGATCTCGGCGCGCGAGCCTCGGCCAGCGACGCCCGCTCGCCGGCCACAGGGCGAGCTGCGTTTTCGGCGCTGAGCCTGTGTCTGCCTGGCCCCCTGGGGCGGCCGCGGCTCCTTGCCAGGGCCGAATCCAGCTGGCCGGCAGTGATGCTGGTGCTGGGGCGGTGCTGGTGATGCCGGTACTGGGGCAGCGATGGAGGCCTCCGTCCTCCCGGCGTTGGTGCGAATCAGTGTGGTTTCTCCCACGGGCGCCCGCCACCCGGAGCGATGCCCCGTCTACCCATCGTCTCGGTGGCCATCCGCAGCCCAGCTCGGCCACCCGCGGGGTGGGCAGAGGCTGCGTTAAACGCCACCCCCCCACCCCCTCCCGCTGAGCAAATGGCCGCAGGCAGAGAGAGGCGCTGCAAAGCGAACACGCAAGCCTTTTAATGAATGAAACCAGAAACGGGGGGATCTGGGAGAGGGCTGGGGCTGGAGCGGGTGGGTGCAGGTCCCTGCCCGCGGATCTGCTCTGTGCGTGGGTGCTAGGGGGGACGGTGCTGGAGCGGTGGCTTATGGGTAGCCGTACGCGTCGGCTATCTCCATGTCGATCTCCCTCTGCACAAAAAACTGCAGCTGCCCCAGTGTCATCTGGTGGGCCGCCCGCTCCCGCTCCTCCTGGGCCAGCTTCTTCATGCGCTCCCGCTCGGGCCGCTGCTCAGGCGTGATGGGCACGGACTCCTCCTGCTCCTCCAGCGGGGTGGGCATAGCCCGGGGCCAGCGGGAGTCAGCCGGCAGCGCGGAGTCGGCGGGCGGGCGCGGCAGCCGCGGCGGCATGTGCAGCTGCTGCGGCAGCCCCTCCCGCGGGGTTTGGCCCCCCGTGGGCGACAGGCGCAGCCAGCTGGGCCGCTTGGGTTTGGCGGCAGCCCCGGTGCGCGCCTTGGTGCTCGCTGCCGCCGCCGCCGCCGCCGCCGCCGCCGCCGCCGCCGCCGGTGCCGTCTCCTTCTCGCCGTCAGCCGGGGGCTTGGAGGCAGCCGGCCCCGCGCTGGGTGTCGGGGCCGGGGGCAGGGGCCTGGGGACCCTGGGGGGCACGCTGGGGCCGGCCTGGGGCTCCGGCTCGGGCGGTTGGCGCACCGGCCCCACCGCCTTCACCCTTTGCCCCAGCGGGTGGAAGCTTTGGATGGAGGCCAGCAGGTGGGCCCTCAGGTCGGTGCGGGGCGTCCTCAGCCCGCGCAGTGTTTTGGCCTGGACCTTTTTGCGCAGCAGCCTGTCGTGGGGTCGCATGGCGCGGGGATGCGTGCTGCGCGCCTTCTCGACCAGCAGCGGGCGGGGTGGGCGGGCGGGCGGCGGGGGCGGGGCGCTTTGCCCCCCGGCGTCCCCAGGGCTTCTGGGTCGCTCAGGCACCGAGGCGGGCCCATTGGTGTCCTCAGATGCCCTGCGCTTGGTGCCGCCCGCTTGGTGCCCGCCGCTGCCCACCTGCTGCCCGCTGCCACCCGCCGCCTCGCCGTCCCTGTCTGGCTTGCCCTCCCGCGGGGTTTTTGAGTGTTTTGCCACCCGGCACACCACCATCTTGTTCTTCTTGGGCGGCATGTTGTCCCGCGGGGAGGTGTCCTGCGTCTTGGGGGTGCCGGCCGGCGCGGGGCGCTTGGCCTGCTTGCCGCCCGCCTTGCCCGATCTGGGCACCACCCGGCAGGAGGTGACGCCCGGCGGCAGCGGCAAGCGGGTCAAATCCACCCGGGGCTGCCTCCGCAGCGCCTCCTCCACCTCTTGGTGGGGCTTCCTCTTGGGGTCCAGCGAGGGGGACGTCGGCAGCCCCGCGCAGGAGGGGTGGGCGTCCCCTAGCATCGCTGCCGCCGCTTGGTCCTCGGGGCAGTGGCCCTCCGCCCTGTCCTGCGGGAAGCTGGGGAGCCGGTTGCGGAAGGCGGTGCTGTCGGGGACGCCGGGGATATCGGGGTCGTCGGGGACGTCGTGGGCCGTGGCCTCGCTGTGCGCCAGCATGGCCGCCGCCGTCGCTCGCTGCTTGGTGCCGGCGCCCCCTGCCCTGTACTCGGAGAGGTCAGGGAGCTTGATGAGGGAGGTGGTGAAGTCGGGGCCGTTGGGGACATCGAGGACGGTGTCCTCGCTGTCCCCCAGCCCCGCCACCACCGCTCGCTCCTTGGGGCAGCCGCCCTTCGCCACGTACTGGGAGAGGCCGGGGAGCTGGCGGACCAAGGCGGTGAAGCCGGGGCTGTCGGAGATGTCGGGGACGGCCTCGGTGCCGTGCGCGGTTTGGTGGCAGGCGAGCGTCTCGTTGACGTTGGTGTCACCAGGCTGCTGAGGAAAGGCCTCGGCGAAGGTGTGTGGCCCCTGCTCGGACAGGTCCGCGGGCTTCTCCCGGGCCGCCAGGGTGGTCGCCGCTGCTGAAAAAGCAAACAAAGGCAACCCAACCCCGCGGTGATGCAAGGTTTCCTGGGCGCGGGCCGCGCGCCCGCGGGCTCTGCCACCCGCAGATGCTCACCTTTGGGCTTGGTCGTGGTTGTGCCGGTCGGCGGAGCCAGGGCAGGCTGGTGGAGGCTGGCAGCGGGGTGGCTGTCCTGGCTGGCCGCCGCATCCTCCTTGAAGGCCTCTGGCGGCTGCTGGGCACTGCGGGGCAGGGTGTGGAGCACAGGGGGGCCCTGCAGCCAGTGCTGAGCCGCGGGGCGGCAGGGTGGCGGGGGGCCGGGGCGGGCGGGGACGTGCAGCAGGCAGGAGCCCGTGGGGTAGAGGGGCTCCCCCTGGACCACGGCCCACGGCGCCAGGCCCACCGGCTGGTGGGGCAGCAGCGTCCCCGTCAGCACCTGCTGTCCCCAGCCATAGGCAGGGGGCCAGGGAGCAGGCACGGTGGGGAGCTGCGCCCCGCGGGGGAGCTGCACCACGGGAGGGAGCTGCACCCCGTGAGGGAGCTGCACGACACGGGGGAGCGGCGTCATCGGGAGGAGCTGCACCACGGGGGGAAGCGGCACCACGCCGGGGAGCTGCACCAGCTGGCCCGGGGCCCCCAGGGGCGCCGGCACCCCCTGCCAGACGGTGGCCTGGGCCAGCTGGGAGGTGACGGTGTGCACGCGAGCAGGCCCGCGGGACGGCGGCAGCCCCGGGCCAGAGGAGGGCAGCACGCCGGCAGTGACCGGTGGCGGCATGGCCGGGGCGGTGGAGCTCACGCCGGGCACCTCCGATGCCCTCGGCAGCCGGAGAGGGAACCTCTCTGTCGGGGGAAGCGCAGAGGAGCAATGGGGTGAGAGACTGGCGGGCAGAGCCGGCTGGGGGGCTACCTGGAGGGCAGGAGCACCGGGAGGAGCGGGAGCCTGCTGCTGTACCTGCCATGGCGCTTGGTCAGGCTGGGGTTTGTTGGGGGCAAGCAGCCCTCGTCTCCACGGCGCTCATTCCGCCGGCACCTGCTGCAGCCAGCCTTGCGCTGGGTTGATTTTTCCTACCGCAACAGCTTCCCATCTCAAGGATTGCCCATCCTGCCCATGCTTTCCTGTCCCGAAGGATGGGTTCCCACCCCCACAATGGTTTTTCATCCCAGCGGTGGCTTGCCATCGGGATGATGGCTTCGCATCCCAAGGGTGATTTCCCAGGGCCGTGATGGTGTCCTAGCCCACCGTTTGCTGGCTCTCCGTCACCCTGTCCCTGGCTTTTTGGGGCCCTGGCTGGTGGGACCCCCAGGGCACGTTACGAAGAGTCCCTTCCTTAACCATTTCATCAAGCAGCCTTTATAGGATGAAAGCGTATTAGCTTTGTTTGTGGAGAGAGAGGGGGAGAGAGAGAGAGAGAGACGCCGCGTTCACGTGATACCCTGCAATGTGATGAGGCAGTGGAGTTTTCCTGGAGGCTGTGGTATTGCTCACGCTGAAGGAAAAGAAAGGAAAGGACAGCCCGGCCCTGGAAGCAAGGCCGTTGCTTCCGGGAAGCTTAGAGCTGTCCATGATGGAGAAAGGATACCCCGGGCCCAGCAAGATAACGGCAGCATCCTAGCCCCTCTGCCACGTCTTTGAAACCCTGCCGGCGTCGTCCGGCCTCAGAGATCAGTAACTCCAGCGAGACTGACTCCAGGGACATGCGGATCGGTAGACAAGCAGCAAGAATGCTGCTTTGCAAAGTTGGACTGTGATTAGGAATCGGTAGCGTGGGTGGGAGCGATTAGTCAAGTCGTCTGGTACCTGAAGGATTGAGGAGTACAAGAACCCTGCGTAAAGGCAGACTCGGGCTGCCCCAGTTGGGCTGGGACACGGCACGCGCGTGAAAGAATATTGGCCCCTCTATTTCCATACTTTGCGTCCTGGCCTCTCGCCTCGGTCGGCACGGGCCGTTTGCGAATTGCTCGTGAGAGCGGCTCAGGGCTGGCCTGTGGGCAGGGGCTTTTGCTGGATGAGGTCCGGGCAGCGCCGGCCGAGGCCATAGAGGGGGGCCGAGCGATCCGCGCAGCCGTTGCAGCGGCAGCTGCGGGATCTCGGCGCGCGAGCCTCGGCCAGCGACGCCCGCTCGCCGGCCACAGGGCGAGCTGCGTTTTCGGCGCTGAGCCTGTGTCTGCCTGGCCCCCTGGGGCGGCCGCGGCTCCTTGCCAGGGCCGAATCCAGCTGGCCGGCAGTGATGCTGGTGCTGGGGCGGTGCTGGTGATGCCGGTACTGGGGCAGCGATGGAGGCCTCCGTCCTCCCGGCGTTGGTGCGAATCAGTGTGGTTTCTCCCACGGGCGCCCGCCACCCGGAGCGATGCCCCGTCTACCCATCGTCTCGGTGGCCATCCGCAGCCCAGCTCGGCCACCCGCGGGGTGGGCAGAGGCTGCGTTAAACGCCACCCCCCCACCCCCTCCCGCTGAGCAAATGGCCGCAGGCAGAGAGAGGCGCTGCAAAGCGAACACGCAAGCCTTTTAATGAATGAAACCAGAAACGGGGGGATCTGGGAGAGGGCTGGGGCTGGAGCGGGTGGGTGCAGGTCCCTGCCCGCGGATCTGCTCTGTGCGTGGGTGCTAGGGGGGACGGTGCTGGAGCGGTGGCTTATGGGTAGCCGTACGCGTCGGCTATCTCCATGTCGATCTCCCTCTGCACAAAAAACTGCAGCTGCCCCAGTGTCATCTGGTGGGCCGCCCGCTCCCGCTCCTCCTGGGCCAGCTTCTTCATGCGCTCCCGCTCGGGCCGCTGCTCAGGCGTGATGGGCACGGACTCCTCCTGCTCCTCCAGCGGGGTGGGCATAGCCCGGGGCCAGCGGGAGTCAGCCGGCAGCGCGGAGTCGGCGGGCGGGCGCGGCAGCCGCGGCGGCATGTGCAGCTGCTGCGGCAGCCCCTCCCGCGGGGTTTGGCCCCCCGTGGGCGACAGGCGCAGCCAGCTGGGCCGCTTGGGTTTGGCGGCAGCCCCGGTGCGCGCCTTGGTGCTCGCTGCCGCCGCCGCCGCCGCCGCCGCCGCCGGTGCCGTCTCCTTCTCGCCGTCAGCCGGGGGCTTGGAGGCAGCCGGCCCCGCGCTGGGTGTCGGGGCCGGGGGCAGGGGCCTGGGGACCCTGGGGGGCACGCTGGGGCCGGCCTGGGGCTCCGGCTCGGGCGGTTGGCGCACCGGCCCCACCGCCTTCACCCTTTGCCCCAGCGGGTGGAAGCTTTGGATGGAGGCCAGCAGGTGGGCCCTCAGGTCGGTGCGGGGCGTCCTCAGCCCGCGCAGTGTTTTGGCCTGGACCTTTTTGCGCAGCAGCCTGTCGTGGGGTCGCATGGCACGGGGATGCGTGCTGCGCGCCTTCTCGACCAGCAGCGGGCGGGGTGGGCGGGCGGGCGGCGGGGGCGGGGCGCTTTGCCCCCCGGCGTCCCCAGGGCTTCTGGGTCGCTCAGGCACCGAGGCGGGCCCATTGGTGTCCTCAGATGCCCTGCGCTTGGTGCCGCCCGCTTGGTGCCCGCCGCTGCCCACCTGCTGCCCGCTGCCACCCGCCGCCTCGCCGTCCCTGTCCGGCTTGCCCTCCCGCGGGGTTTTTGAGTGTTTTGCCACCCGGCACACCACCATCTTCTTCTTCTTGGGCGGCATGTTGTCCCGCGGGGAGGTGTCCTGCGTCTTGGGGGTGCCGGCCGGCGCGGGGCGCTTGGCCTGCTTGCCGCCCGCCTTGCCCGATCTGGGCACCACCCGGCAGGAGGTGACGCCCGGCGGCAGCGGCAAGCGGGTCAAATCCACCCGGGGCTGCCTCCGCAGCGCCTCCTCCACCTCTTGGTGGGGCTTCCTCTTGGGGTCCAGCGAGGGGGACGTCGGCAGCCCCGCGCAGGAGGGGTGAGCGTCCCCTAGCATCGCTGCCGCCGCTTGGTCCTCGGGGCAGTGGCCCTCCGCCCTGTCCTGCGGGAAGCTGGGGAGCCGGTTGCGGAAGGCGGTGCTGTCGGGGACGCCGGGGATATCGGGGTCGTCGGGGACGTCGTGGGCCGTGGCCTCGCTGTGCGCCAGCATGGCCGCCGCCGTCGCTCGCTGCTTGGTGCCGGCGCCCCCTGCCCTGTACTCGGAGAGGTCAGGGAGCTTGATGAGGGAGGTGGTGAAGTCGGGGCCGTTGGGGACATCGAGGACGGTGTCCTCGCTGTCCCCCAGCCCCGCCACCACCGCTCGCTCCTTGGGGCAGCCGCCCTTCGCCACGTACTGGGAGAGGCCGGGGAGCTGGCGGACCAAGGCGGTGAAGCCGGGGCTGTCGGAGATGTCGGGGACGGCCTCGGTGCCGTGCGCGGTTTGGTGGCAGGCGAGCGTCTCGTTGACGTTGGTGTCACCCGGCTGCTGAGGAAAGGCCTCGGCGAAGGTGTGTGGCCCCTGCTCGGACAGGTCCGCGGGCTTCTCCCGGGCCGCCAGGGTGGTCGCCGCTGCTGAAAAAGCAAACAAAGCCAACCCAACCCCGCGGTGATGCAAGGTTTCCTGGGCGCGGGCCGCGCGCCCGCGGGCTCTGCCACCCGCAGATGCTCACCTTTGGGCTTGGTCGTGGTTGTGCCGGTCGGCAGAGCCAGGGCAGGCTGGTGGAGGCTGGCAGCGGGGTGGCTGTCCTGGCTGGCCGCCGCATCCTCCTTGAAGGCCTCTGGCGGCTGCTGGGCACTGCGGGGCAGGGTGTGGAGCACAGGGGGGCCCTGCAGCCAGTGCTGAGCCGCGGGGCGGCAGGGTGGCGGGGGGCCGGGGCGGGCGGGGACGTGCAGCAGGCAGGAGCCCGTGGGGTAGAGGGGCTCCCCCTGGACCACGGCCCACGGCGCCAGGCCCACCGGCTGGTGGGGCAGCAGCGTCCCCGTCAGCACCTGCTGTCCCCAGCCATAGGCAGGGGGCCAGGGAGCAGGCACGGTGGGGAGCTGCGCCCCGCGGGGGAGCTGCACCACGGGAGGGAGCTGCACCCCGTGAGGGAGCTGCACGACACGGGGGAGCGGCGTCATCGGGAGGAGCTGCACCACGGGGGGAAGCGGCACCACGCCGGGGAGCTGCACCAGCTGGCCCGGGGCCCCCAGGGGCGCCGGCACCCCCTGCCAGACGGTGGCCTGGGCCAGCTGGGAGGTGACGGTGTGCACGCGAGCAGGCCCGCGGGACGGCGGCAGCCCCGGGCCAGAGGAGGGCAGCACGCCGGCAGTGACCGGTGGCGGCATGGCCGGGGCGGTGGAGCTCACGCCGGGCACCTCCGATGCCCTCGGCAGCCGGAGAGGGAACCTCTCTGTCGGGGGAAGCGCAGAGGAGCAATGGGGTGAGAGACTGGCGGGCAGAGCCGGCTGGGGGGCTACCTGGAGGGCAGGAGCACCGGGAGGAGCGGGAGCCTGCTGCTGTACCTGCCATGGCGCTTGGTCAGGCTGGGGTTTGTTGGGGGCAAGCAGCCCTCGTCTCCACGGCGCTCATTCCGCCGGCACCTGCTGCAGCCAGCCTTGCGCTGGGTTGATTTTTCCTACCGCAACAGCTTCCCATCTCAAGGATTGCCCATCCTGCCCATGCTTTCCTGTCCCGAAGGATGGGTTCCCACCCCCACAATGGTTTTTCATCCCAGCGGTGGCTTGCCATCGGGATGATGGCTTCGCATCCCAAGGGTGATTTCCCAGGGCCGTGATGGTGTCCTAGCCCACCGTTTGCTGGCTCTCCGTCACCCTGTCCCTGGCTTTTTGGGGCCCTGGCTGGTGGGACCCCCAGGGCACGTTACGAAGAGTCCCTTCCTTAACCATTTCATCAAGCAGCCTTTATAGGATGAAAGCGTATTAGCTTTGTTTGTGGAGAGAGAGGGGGAGAGAGAGAGAGAGAGACGCCGCGTTCACGTGATACCCTGCAATGTGATGAGGCAGTGGAGTTTTCCTGGAGGCTGTGGTATTGCTCACGCTGAAGGAAAAGAAAGGAAAGGACAGCCCGGCCCTGGAAGCAAGGCCGTTGCTTCCGGGAAGCTTAGAGCTGTCCATGATGGAGAAAGGATACCCCGGGCCCAGCAAGATAACGGCAGCATCCTAGCCCCTCTGCCACGTCTTTGAAACCCTGCCGGCGTCGTCCGGCCTCAGAGATCAGTAACTCCAGCGAGACTGACTCCAGGGACATGCGGATCGGTAGACAAGCAGCAAGAATGCTGCTTTGCAAAGTTGGACTGTGATTAGGAATCGGTAGCGTGGGTGGGAGCGATTAGTCAAGTCGTCTGGTACCTGAAGGATTGAGGAGTACAAGAACCCTGCGTAAAGGCAGACTCGGGCTGTCCCAGTTGGGCTGGGACACGGCACGCGCGTGAAAGAATATTGGCCCCTCTATTTCCATACTTTGCGTCCTGGCCTCTCGCCTCGGTCGGCACGGGCCGTTTGCGAATTGCTCGTGAGAGCGGCTCAGGGCTGGCCTGTGGGCAGGGGCTTTTGCTGGATGAGGTCCGGGCAGCGCCGGCCGAGGCCATAGAGGGGGGCCGAGCGATCCGCGCAGCCGTTGCAGCGGCAGCTGCGGGATCTCGGCGCGCGAGCCTCGGCCAGCGACGCCCGCTCGCCGGCCACAGGGCGAGCTGCGTTTTCGGCGCTGAGCCTGTGTCTGCCTGGCCCCCTGGGGCGGCCGCGGCTCCTTGCCAGGGCCGAATCCAGCTGGCCGGCAGTGATGCTGGTGCTGGGGCGGTGCTGGTGATGCCGGTACTGGGGCAGCGATGGAGGCCTCCGTCCTCCCGGCGTTGGTGCGAATCAGTGTGGTTTCTCCCACGGGCGCCCGCCACCCGGAGCGATGCCCCGTCTACCCATCGTCTCGGTGGCCATCCGCAGCCCAGCTCGGCCACCCGCGGGGTGGGCAGAGGCTGCGTTAAACGCCACCCCCCCACCCCCTCCCGCTGAGCAAATGGCCGCAGGCAGAGAGAGGCGCTGCAAAGCGAACACGCAAGCCTTTTAATGAATGAAACCAGAAACGGGGGGATCTGGGAGAGGGCTGGGGCTGGAGCGGGTGGGTGCAGGTCCCTGCCCGCGGATCTGCTCTGTGCGTGGGTGCTAGGGGGGACGGTGCTGGAGCGGTGGCTTATGGGTAGCCGTACGCGTCGGCTATCTCCATGTCGATCTCCCTCTGCACAAAAAACTGCAGCTGCCCCAGTGTCATCTGGTGGGCCGCCCGCTCCCGCTCCTCCTGGGCCAGCTTCTTCATGCGCTCCCGCTCGGGCCGCTGCTCAGGCGTGATGGGCACGGACTCCTCCTGCTCCTCCAGCGGGGTGGGCATAGCCCGGGGCCAGCGGGAGTCAGCCGGCAGCGCGGAGTCGGCGGGCGGGCGCGGCAGCCGCGGCGGCATGTGCAGCTGCTGCGGCAGCCCCTCCCGCGGGGTTTGGCCCCCCGTGGGCGACAGGCGCAGCCAGCTGGGCCGCTTGGGTTTGACGGCAGCCCCGGTGCGCGCCTTGGTGCTCGCCGCCGCCGCCGCCGCCGCCGCCGCCGCCGCCGCCGCCGGTGCCGTCTCCTTCTCGCCGTCAGCCGGGGGCTTGGAGGCAGCCGGCCCCGCGCTGGGTGTCGGGGCCGGGGGCAGGGGCCTGGGGACCCTGGGGGGCACGCTGGGGCCGGCCTGGGGCTCCGGCTCGGGCGGTTGGCGCACCGGCCCCACCGCCTTCACCCTTTGCCCCAGCGGGTGGAAGCTTTGGATGGAGGCCAGCAGGTGGGCCCTCAGGTCGGTGCGGGGCGTCCTCAGCCCGCGCAGTGTTTTGGCCTGGACCTTTTTGCGCAGCAGCCTGTCGTGGGGTCGCATGGCACGGGGATGCGTGCTGCGCGCCTTCTCGACCAGCAGCGGGCGGGGTGGGCGGGCGGGCGGCGGGGGCGGGGCGCTTTGCCCCCCGGCGTCCCCAGGGCTTCTGGGTCGCTCAGGCACCGAGGCGGGCCCATTGGTGTCCTCAGATGCCCTGCGCTTGGTGCCGCCCGCTTGGTGCCCGCCGCTGCCCACCTGCTGCCCGCTGCCACCCGCCGCCTCGCCGTCCCTGTCCGGCTTGCCCTCCCGCGGGGTTTTTGAGTGTTTTGCCACCCGGCACACCACCATCTTCTTCTTCTTGGGCGGCATGTTGTCCCGCGGGGAGGTGTCCTGCGTCTTGGGGGTGCCGGCCGGCGCGGGGCGCTTGGCCTGCTTGCCGCCCGCCTTGCCCGATCTGGGCACCACCCGGCAGGAGGTGACGCCCGGCGGCAGCGGCAAGCGGGTCAAATCCACCCGGGGCTGCCTCCGCAGCGCCTCCTCCACCTCTTGGTGGGGCTTCCTCTTGGGGTCCAGCGAGGGGGACGTCGGCAGCCCCGCGCAGGAGGGGTGAGCGTCCCCTAGCATCGCTGCCGCCGCTTGGTCCTCGGGGCAGTGGCCCTCCGCCCTGTCCTGCGGGAAGCTGGGGAGCCGGTTGCGGAAGGCGGTGCTGTCGGGGACGCCGGGGATATCGGGGTCGTCGGGGACGTCGTGGGCCGTGGCCTCGCTGTGCGCCAGCATGGCCGCCGCCGTCGCTCGCTGCTTGGTGCCGGCGCCCCCTGCCCTGTACTCGGAGAGGTCAGGGAGCTTGATGAGGGAGGTGGTGAAGTCGGGGCCGTTGGGGACATCGAGGACGGTGTCCTCGCTGTCCCCCAGCCCCGCCACCACCGCTCGCTCCTTGGGGCAGCCGCCCTTCGCCACGTACTGGGAGAGGCCGGGGAGCTGGCGGACCAAGGCGGTGAAGCCGGGGCTGTCGGAGATGTCGGGGACGGCCTCGGTGCCGTGCGCGGTTTGGTGGCAGGCGAGCGTCTCGTTGACGTTGGTGTCACCAGGCTGCTGAGGAAAGGCCTCGGCGAAGGTGTGTGGCCCCTGCTCGGACAGGTCCGCGGGCTTCTCCCGGGCCGCCAGGGTGGTCGCCGCTGCTGAAAAAGCAAACAAAGCCAACCCAACCCCGCGGTGATGCAAGGTTTCCTGGGCGCGGGCCGCGCGCCCGCGGGCTCTGCCACCCGCAGATGCTCACCTTTGGGCTTGGTCGTGGTTGTGCCGGTCGGCGGAGCCAGGGCAGGCTGGTGGAGGCTGGCAGCGGGGTGGCTGTCCTGGCTGGCCGCCGCATCCTCCTTGAAGGCCTCTGGCGGCTGCTGGGCACTGCGGGGCAGGGTGTGGAGCACAGGGGGGCCCTGCAGCCAGTGCTGAGCCGCGGGGCGGCAGGGTGGCGGGGGGCCGGGGCGGGCGGGGACGTGCAGCAGGCAGGAGCCCGTGGGGTAGAGGGGCTCCCCCTGGACCACGGCCCACGGCGCCAGGCCCACCGGCTGGTGGGGCAGCAGCGTCCCCGTCAGCACCTGCTGTCCCCAGCCATAGGCAGGGGGCCAGGGAGCAGGCACGGTGGGGAGCTGCGCCCCGCGGGGGAGCTGCACCACGGGAGGGAGCTGCACCCCGTGAGGGAGCTGCACGACACGGGGGAGCGGCGTCATCGGGAGGAGCTGCACCACGGGGGGAAGCGGCACCACGCCGGGGAGCTGCACCAGCTGGCCCGGGGCCCCCAGGGGCGCCGGCACCCCCTGCCAGACGGTGGCCTGGGCCAGCTGGGAGGTGACGGTGTGCACGCGAGCAGGCCCGCGGGACGGCGGCAGCCCCGGGCCAGAGGAGGGCAGCACGCCGGCAGTGACCGGTGGCGGCATGGCCGGGGCGGTGGAGCTCACGCCGGGCACCTCCGATGCCCTCGGCAGCCGGAGAGGGAACCTCTCTGTCGGGGGAAGCGCAGAGGAGCAATGGGGTGAGAGACTGGCGGGCAGAGCCGGCTGGGGGGCTACCTGGAGGGCAGGAGCACCGGGAGGAGCGGGAGCCTGCTGCTGTACCTGCCATGGCGCTTGGTCAGGCTGGGGTTTGTTGGGGGCAAGCAGCCCTCGTCTCCACGGCGCTCATTCCGCCGGCACCTGCTGCAGCCAGCCTTGCGCTGGGTTGATTTTTCCTACCGCAACAGCTTCCCATCTCAAGGATTGCCCATCCTGCCCATGCTTTCCTGTCCCGAAGGATGGGTTCCCACCCCCACAATGGTTTTTCATCCCAGCGGTGGCTTGCCATCGGGATGATGGCTTCGCATCCCAAGGGTGATTTCCCAGGGCCGTGATGGTGTCCTAGCCCACCGTTTGCTGGCTCTCCGTCACCCTGTCCCTGGCTTTTTGGGGCCCTGGCTGGTGGGACCCCCAGGGCACGTTACGAAGAGTCCCTTCCTTAACCATTTCATCAAGCAGCCTTTATAGGATGAAAGCGTATTAGCTTTGTTTGTGGAGAGAGAGGGGGAGAGAGAGAGAGAGAGACGCCGCGTTCACGTGATACCCTGCAATGTGATGAGGCAGTGGAGTTTTCCTGGAGGCTGTGGTATTGCTCACGCTGAAGGAAAAGAAAGGAAAGGACAGCCCGGCCCTGGAAGCAAGGCCGTTGCTTCCGGGAAGCTTAGAGCTGTCCATGATGGAGAAAGGATACCCCGGGCCCAGCAAGATAACGGCAGCATCCTAGCCCCTCTGCCACGTCTTTGAAACCCTGCCGGCGTCGTCCGGCCTCAGAGATCAGTAACTCCAGCGAGACTGACTCCAGGGACATGCGGATCGGTAGACAAGCAGCAAGAATGCTGCTTTGCAAAGTTGGACTGTGATTAGGAATCGGTAGCGTGGGTGGGAGCGATTAGTCAAGTCGTCTGGTACCTGAAGGATTGAGGAGTACAAGAACCCTGCGTAAAGGCAGACTCGGGCTGCCCCAGTTGGGCTGGGACACGGCACGCGCGTGAAAGAATATTGGCCCCTCTATTTCCATACTTTGCGTCCTGGCCTCTCGCCTCGGTCGGCACGGGCCGTTTGCGAATTGCTCGTGAGAGCGGCTCAGGGCTGGCCTGTGGGCAGGGGCTTTTGCTGGATGAGGTCCGGGCAGCGCCGGCCGAGGCCATAGAGGGGGGCCGAGCGATCCGCGCAGCCGTTGCAGCGGCAGCTGCGGGATCTCGGCGCGCGAGCCTCGGCCAGCGACGCCCGCTCGCCGGCCACAGGGCGAGCTGCGTTTTCGGCGCTGAGCCTGTGTCTGCCTGGCCCCCTGGGGCGGCCGCGGCTCCTTGCCAGGGCCGAATCCAGCTGGCCGGCAGTGATGCTGGTGCTGGGGCGGTGCTGGTGATGCCGGTACTGGGGCAGCGATGGAGGCCTCCGTCCTCCCGGCGTTGGTGCGAATCAGTGTGGTTTCTCCCACGGGCGCCCGCCACCCGGAGCGATGCCCCGTCTACCCATCGTCTCGGTGGCCATCCGCAGCCCAGCTCGGCCACCCGCGGGGTGGGCAGAGGCTGCGTTAAACGCCACCCCCCCACCCCCTCCCGCTGAGCAAATGGCCGCAGGCAGAGAGAGGCGCTGCAAAGCGAACACGCAAGCCTTTTAATGAATGAAACCAGAAACGGGGGGATCTGGGAGAGGGCTGGGGCTGGAGCGGGTGGGTGCAGGTCCCTGCCCGCGGATCTGCTCTGTGCGTGGGTGCTAGGGGGGACGGTGCTGGAGCGGTGGCTTATGGGTAGCCGTACGCGTCGGCTATCTCCATGTCGATCTCCCTCTGCACAAAAAACTGCAGCTGCCCCAGTGTCATCTGGTGGGCCGCCCGCTCCCGCTCCTCCTGGGCCAGCTTCTTCATGCGCTCCCGCTCGGGCCGCTGCTCAGGCGTGATGGGCACGGACTCCTCCTGCTCCTCCAGCGGGGTGGGCATAGCCCGGGGCCAGCGGGAGTCAGCCGGCAGCGCGGAGTCGGCGGGCGGGCGCGGCAGCCGCGGCGGCATGTGCAGCTGCTGCGGCAGCCCCTCCCGCGGGGTTTGGCCCCCCGTGGGCGACAGGCGCAGCCAGCTGGGCCGCTTGGGTTTGGCGGCAGCCCCGGTGCGCGCCTTGGTGCTCGCCGCCGCCGCCGCCGCCGCCGCCGCCGGTGCCGTCTCCTTCTCGCCGTCAGCCGGGGGCTTGGAGGCAGCCGGCCCCGCGCTGGGTGTCGGGGCCGGGGGCAGGGGCCTGGGGACCCTGGGGGGCACGCTGGGGCCGGCCTGGGGCTCCGGCTCGGGCGGTTGGCGCACCGGCCCCACCGCCTTCACCCTTTGCCCCAGCGGGTGGAAGCTTTGGATGGAGGCCAGCAGGTGGGCCCTCAGGTCGGTGCGGGGCGTCCTCAGCCCGCGCAGTGTTTTGGCCTGGACCTTTTTGCGCAGCAGCCTGTCGTGGGGTCGCATGGCACGGGGATGCGTGCTGCGCGCCTTCTCGACCAGCAGCGGGCGGGGTGGGCGGGCGGGCGGCGGGGGCGGGGCGCTTTGCCCCCCGGCGTCCCCAGGGCTTCTGGGTCGCTCAGGCACCGAGGCGGGCCCATTGGTGTCCTCAGATGCCCTGCGCTTGGTGCCGCCCGCTTGGTGCCCGCCGCTGCCCACCTGCTGCCCGCTGCCACCCGCCGCCTCGCCGTCCCTGTCCGGCTTGCCCTCCCGCGGGGTTTTTGAGTGTTTTGCCACCCGGCACACCACCATCTTCTTCTTCTTGGGCGGCATGTTGTCCCGCGGGGAGGTGTCCTGCGTCTTGGGGGTGCCGGCCGGCGCGGGGCGCTTGGCCTGCTTGCCGCCCGCCTTGCCCGATCTGGGCACCACCCGGCAGGAGGTGACGCCCGGCGGCAGCGGCAAGCGGGTCAAATCCACCCGGGGCTGCCTCCGCAGCGCCTCCTCCACCTCTTGGTGGGGCTTCCTCTTGGGGTCCAGCGAGGGGGACGTCGGCAGCCCCGCGCAGGAGGGGTGGGCGTCCCCTAGCATCGCTGCCGCCGCTTGGTCCTCGGGGCAGTGGCCCTCCGCCCTGTCCTGCGGGAAGCTGGGGAGCCGGTTGCGGAAGGCGGTGCTGTCGGGGACGCCGGGGATATCGGGGTCGTCGGGGACGTCGTGGGCCGTGGCCTCGCTGTGCGCCAGCATGGCCGCCGCCGTCGCTCGCTGCTTGGTGCCGGCGCCCCCTGCCCTGTACTCGGAGAGGTCAGGGAGCTTGATGAGGGAGGTGGTGAAGTCGGGGCCGTTGGGGACATCGAGGACGGTGTCCTCGCTGTCCCCCAGCCCCGCCACCACCGCTCGCTCCTTGGGGCAGCCGCCCTTCGCCACGTACTGGGAGAGGCCGGGGAGCTGGCGGACCAAGGCGGTGAAGCCGGGGCTGTCGGAGATGTCGGGGACGGCCTCGGTGCCGTGCGCGGTTTGGTGGCAGGCGAGCGTCTCGTTGACGTTGGTGTCACCCGGCTGCTGAGGAAAGGCCTCGGCGAAGGTGTGTGGCCCCTGCTCGGACAGGTCCGCGGGCTTCTCCCGGGCCGCCAGGGTGGTCGCCGCTGCTGAAAAAGCAAACAAAGCCAACCCAACCCCGCGGTGATGCAAGGTTTCCTGGGCGCGGGCCGCGCGCCCGCGGGCTCTGCCACCCGCAGATGCTCACCTTTGGGCTTGGTCGTGGTTGTGCCGGTCGGCGGAGCCAGGGCAGGCTGGTGGAGGCTGGCAGCGGGGTGGCTGTCCTGGCTGGCCGCCGCATCCTCCTTGAAGGCCTCTGGCGGCTGCTGGGCACTGCGGGGCAGGGTGTGGAGCACAGGGGGGCCCTGCAGCCAGTGCTGAGCCGCGGGGCGGCAGGGTGGCGGGGGGCCGGGGCGGGCGGGGACGTGCAGCAGGCAGGAGCCCGTGGGGTAGAGGGGCTCCCCCTGGACCACGGCCCACGGCGCCAGGCCCACCGGCTGGTGGGGCAGCAGCGTCCCCGTCAGCACCTGCTGTCCCCAGCCATAGGCAGGGGGCCAGGGAGCAGGCACGGTGGGGAGCTGCGCCCCGCGGGGGAGCTGCACCCCGGGAGGGAGCTGCACCCCGTGGGGGAGCTGCACGACACGGGGGAGCGGCGTCATCGGGAGGAGCTGCACCACGGGGGGAAGCGGCACCACGCCGGGGAGCTGCACCAGCTGGCCCGGGGCCCCCAGGGGCGCCGGCACCCCCTGCCAGACGGTGGCCTGGGCCAGCTGGGAGGTGACGGTGTGCACGCGAGCAGGCCCGCGGGACGGCGGCAGCCCCGGGCCAGAGGAGGGCAGCACGCCGGCAGTGACCGGTGGCGGCATGGCCGGGGCGGTGGAGCTCACGCCGGGCACCTCCGATGCCCTCGGCAGCCGGAGAGGGAACCTCTCTGTCGGGGGAAGCGCAGAGGAGCAATGGGGTGAGAGACTGGCGGGCAGAGCCGGCTGGGGGGCTACCTGGAGGGCAGGAGCACCGGGAGGAGCGGGAGCCTGCTGCTGTACCTGCCATGGCGCTTGGTCAGGCTGGGGTTTGTTGGGGGCAAGCAGCCCTCGTCTCCACGGCGCTCATTCCGCCGGCACCTGCTGCAGCCAGCCTTGCGCTGGGTTGATTTTTCCTACCGCAACAGCTTCCCATCTCAAGGATTGCCCATCCTGCCCATGCTTTCCTGTCCCGAAGGATGGGTTCCCACCCCCACAATGGTTTTTCATCCCAGCGGTGGCTTGCCATCGGGATGATGGCTTCGCATCCCAAGGGTGATTTCCCAGGGCCGTGATGGTGTCCTAGCCCACCGTTTGCTGGCTCTCCGTCACCCTGTCCCTGGCTTTTTGGGGCCCTGGCTGGTGGGACCCCCAGGGCACGTTACGAAGAGTCCCTTCCTTAACCATTTCATCAAGCAGCCTTTATAGGATGAAAGTGTATTAGCTTTGTTTGTGGAGAGAGAGGGGGAGAGAGAGAGAGAGAGAGACGCCGCGTTCACGTGATACCCTGCAATGTGATGAGGCAGTGGAGTTTTCCTGGAGGCTGTGGTATTGCTCACGCTGAAGGAAAAGAAAGGAAAGGACAGCCCGGCCCTGGAAGCAAGGCCGTTGCTTCCGGGAAGCTTAGAGCTGTCCATGATGGAGAAAGGATACCCCGGGCCCAGCAAGATAACGGCAGCATCCTAGCCCCTCTGCCACGTCTTTGAAACCCTGCCGGCGTCGTCCGGCCTCAGAGATCAGTAACTCCAGCGAGACTGACTCCAGGGACATGCGGATCGGTAGACAAGCAGCAAGAATGCTGCTTTGCAAAGTTGGACTGTGATTAGGAATCGGTAGCGTGGGTGGGAGCGATTAGTCAAGTCGTCTGGTACCTGAAGGATTGAGGAGTACAAGAACCCTGCGTAAAGGCAGACTCGGGCTGTCCCAGTTGGGCTGGGACACGGCACGCGCGTGAAAGAATATTGGCCCCTCTATTTCCATACTTTGCGTCCTGGCCTCTCGCCTCGGTCGGCACGGGCCGTTTGCGAATTGCTCGTGAGAGCGGCTCAGGGCTGGCCTGTGGGCAGGGGCTTTTGCTGGATGAGGTCCGGGCAGCGCCGGCCGAGGCCATAGAGGGGGGCCGAGCGATCCGCGCAGCCGTTGCAGCGGCAGCTGCGGGATCTCGGCGCGCGAGCCTCGGCCAGCGACGCCCGCTCGCCGGCCACAGGGCGAGCTGCGTTTTCGGCGCTGAGCCTGTGTCTGCCTGGCCCCCTGGGGCGGCCGCGGCTCCTTGCCAGGGCCGAATCCAGCTGGCCGGCAGTGATGCTGGTGCTGGGGCGGTGCTGGTGATGCCGGTACTGGGGCAGCGATGGAGGCCTCCGTCCTCCCGGCGTTGGTGCGAATCAGTGTGGTTTCTCCCACGGGCGCCCGCCACCCGGAGCGATGCCCCGTCTACCCATCGTCTCGGTGGCCATCCGCAGCCCAGCTCGGCCACCCGCGGGGTGGGCAGAGGCTGCGTTAAACGCCACCCCCCCACCCCCTCCCGCTGAGCAAATGGCCGCAGGCAGAGAGAGGCGCTGCAAAGCGAACACGCAAGCCTTTTAATGAATGAAACCAGAAACGGGGGGATCTGGGAGAGGGCTGGGGCTGGAGCGGGTGGGTGCAGGTCCCTGCCCGCGGATCTGCTCTGTGCGTGGGTGCTAGGGGGGACGGTGCTGGAGCGGTGGCTTATGGGTAGCCGTACGCGTCGGCTATCTCCATGTCGATCTCCCTCTGCACAAAAAACTGCAGCTGCCCCAGTGTCATCTGGTGGGCCGCCCGCTCCCGCTCCTCCTGGGCCAGCTTCTTCATGCGCTCCCGCTCGGGCCGCTGCTCAGGCGTGATGGGCACGGACTCCTCCTGCTCCTCCAGCGGGGTGGGCATAGCCCGGGGCCAGCGGGAGTCAGCCGGCAGCGCGGAGTCGGCGGGCGGGCGCGGCAGCCGCGGCGGCATGTGCAGCTGCTGCGGCAGCCCCTCCCGCGGGGTTTGGCCCCCCGTGGGCGACAGGCGCAGCCAGCTGGGCCGCTTGGGTTTGGCGGCAGCCCCGGTGCGCGCCTTGGTGCTCGCTGCCGCCGCCGCCGCCGCCGCCGCCGCCGCCGCCGCCGCCGGTGCCGTCTCCTTCTCGCCGTCAGCCGGGGGCTTGGAGGCAGCCGGCCCCGCGCTGGGTGTCGGGGCCGGGGGCAGGGGCCTGGGGACCCTGGGGGGCACGCTGGGGCCGGCCTGGGGCTCCGGCTCGGGCGGTTGGCGCACCGGCCCCACCGCCTTCACCCTTTGCCCCAGCGGGTGGAAGCTTTGGATGGAGGCCAGCAGGTGGGCCCTCAGGTCGGTGCGGGGCGTCCTCAGCCCGCGCAGTGTTTTGGCCTGGACCTTTTTGCGCAGCAGCCTGTCGTGGGGTCGCATGGCGCGGGGATGCGTGCTGCGCGCCTTCTCGACCAGCAGCGGGCGGGGTGGGCGGGCGGGCGGCGGGGGCGGGGCGCTTTGCCCCCCGGCGTCCCCAGGGCTTCTGGGTCGCTCAGGCACCGAGGCGGGCCCATTGGTGTCCTCAGATGCCCTGCGCTTGGTGCCGCCCGCTTGGTGCCCGCCGCTGCCCACCTGCTGCCCGCTGCCACCCGCCGCCTCGCCGTCCCTGTCCGGCTTGCCCTCCCGCGGGGTTTTTGAGTGTTTTGCCACCCGGCACACCACCATCTTCTTCTTCTTGGGCGGCATGTTGTCCCGCGGGGAGGTGTCCTGCGTCTTGGGGGTGCCGGCCGGCGCGGGGCGCTTGGCCTGCTTGCCGCCCGCCTTGCCCGATCTGGGCACCACCCGGCAGGAGGTGACGCCCGGCGGCAGCGGCAAGCGGGTCAAATCCACCCGGGGCTGCCTCCGCAGCGCCTCCTCCACCTCTTGGTGGGGCTTCCTCTTGGGGTCCAGCGAGGGGGACGTCGGCAGCCCCGCGCAGGAGGGGTGGGCGTCCCCTAGCATCGCTGCCGCCGCTTGGTCCTCGGGGCAGTGGCCCTCCGCCCTGTCCTGCGGGAAGCTGGGGAGCCGGTTGCGGAAGGCGGTGCTGTCGGGGACGCCGGGGATATCGGGGTCGTCGGGGACGTCGTGGGCCGTGGCCTCGCTGTGCGCCAGCATGGCCGCCGCCGTCGCTCGCTGCTTGGTGCCGGCGCCCCCTGCCCTGTACTCGGAGAGGTCAGGGAGCTTGATGAGGGAGGTGGTGAAGTCGGGGCCGTTGGGGACATCGAGGACGGTGTCCTCGCTGTCCCCCAGCCCCGCCACCACCGCTCGCTCCTTGGGGCAGCCGCCCTTCGCCACGTACTGGGAGAGGCCGGGGAGCTGGCGGACCAAGGCGGTGAAGCCGGGGCTGTCGGAGATGTCGGGGACGGCCTCGGTGCCGTGCGCGGTTTGGTGGCAGGCGAGCGTCTCGTTGACGTTGGTGTCACCCGGCTGCTGAGGAAAGGCCTCGGCGAAGGTGTGTGGCCCCTGCTCGGACAGGTCCGCGGGCTTCTCCCGGGCCGCCAGGGTGGTCGCCGCTGCTGAAAAAGCAAACAAAGCCAACCCAACCCCGCGGTGATGCAAGGTTTCCTGGGCGCGGGCCGCGCGCCCGCGGGCTCTGCCACCCGCAGATGCTCACCTTTGGGCTTGGTCGTGGTTGTGCCGGTCGGCGGAGCCAGGGCAGGCTGGTGGAGGCTGGCAGCGGGGTGGCTGTCCTGGCTGGCCGCCGCATCCTCCTTGAAGGCCTCTGGCGGCTGCTGGGCACTGCGGGGCAGGGTGTGGAGCACAGGGGGGCCCTGCAGCCAGTGCTGAGCCGCGGGGCGGCAGGGTGGCGGGGGGCCGGGGCGGGCGGGGACGTGCAGCAGGCAGGAGCCCGTGGGGTAGAGGGGCTCCCCCTGGACCACGGCCCACGGCGCCAGGCCCACCGGCTGGTGGGGCAGCAGCGTCCCCGTCAGCACCTGCTGTCCCCAGCCATAGGCAGGGGGCCAGGGAGCAGGCACGGTGGGGAGCTGCGCCCCGCGGGGGAGCTGCACCACGGGAGGGAGCTGCACCCCGTGGGGGAGCTGCACGACACGGGGGAGCGGCGTCATCGGGAGGAGCTGCACCACGGGGGGAAGCGGCACCACGCCGGGGAGCTGCACCAGCTGGCCCGGGGCCCCCAGGGGCGCCGGCACCCCCTGCCAGACGGTGGCCTGGGCCAGCTGGGAGGTGACGGTGTGCACGCGAGCAGGCCCGCGGGACGGCGGCAGCCCCGGGCCAGAGGAGGGCAGCACGCCGGCAGTGACCGGTGGCGGCATGGCCGGGGCGGTGGAGCTCACGCCGGGCACCTCCGATGCCCTCGGCAGCCGGAGAGGGAACCTCTCTGTCGGGGGAAGCGCAGAGGAGCAATGGGGTGAGAGACTGGCGGGCAGAGCCGGCTGGGGGGCTACCTGGAGGGCAGGAGCACCGGGAGGAGCGGGAGCCTGCTGCTGTACCTGCCATGGCGCTTGGTCAGGCTGGGGTTTGTTGGGGGCAAGCAGCCCTCGTCTCCACGGCGCTCATTCCGCCGGCACCTGCTGCAGCCAGCCTTGCGCTGGGTTGATTTTTCCTACCGCAACAGCTTCCCATCTCAAGGATTGCCCATCCTGCCCATGCTTTCCTGTCCCGAAGGATGGGTTCCCACCCCCACAATGGTTTTTCATCCCAGCGGTGGCTTGCCATCGGGATGATGGCTTCGCATCCCAAGGGTGATTTCCCAGGGCCGTGATGGTGTCCTAGCCCACCGTTTGCTGGCTCTCCGTCACCCTGTCCCTGGCTTTTTGGGGCCCTGGCTGGTGGGACCCCCAGGGCACGTTACGAAGAGTCCCTTCCTTAACCATTTCATCAAGCAGCCTTTATAGGATGAAAGTGTATTAGCTTTGTTTGTGGAGAGAGAGGGGGAGAGAGAGAGAGAGAGAGACGCCGCATTCACGTGATACCCTGCAATGTGATGAGGCAGTGGAGTTTTCCTGGAGGCTGTGGTATTGCTCACGCTGAAGGAAAAGAAAGGAAAGGACAGCCCGGCCCTGGAAGCAAGGCCGTTGCTTCCGGGAAGCTTAGAGCTGTCCATGATGGAGAAAGGATACCCCGGGCCCAGCAAGATAACGGCAGCATCCTAGCCCCTCTGCCACGTCTTTGAAACCCTGCCAGCGTCGTCCGGCCTCAGAGATCAGTAACTCCAGCGAGACTGACTCCAGGGACATGCGGATCGGTAGACAAGCAGCAAGAATGCTGCTTTGCAAAGTTGGACTGTGATTAGGAATCGGTAGCGTGGGTGGGAGCGATTAGTCAAGTCGTCTGGTACCTGAAGGATTGAGGAGTACAAGAACCCTGCGTAAAGGCAGACTCGGGCTGTCCCAGTTGGGCTGGGACACGGCACGCGCGTGAAAGAATATTGGCCCCTCTATTTCCATACTTTGCGTCCTGGCCTCTCGCCTCGGTCGGCACGGGCCGTTTGCGAATTGCTCGTGAGAGCGGCTCAGGGCTGGCCTGTGGGCAGGGGCTTTTGCTGGATGAGGTCCGGGCAGCGCCGGCCGAGGCCATAGAGGGGGGCCGAGCGATCCGCGCAGCCGTTGCAGCGGCAGCTGCGGGATCTCGGCGCGCGAGCCTCGGCCAGCGACGCCCGCTCGCCGGCCACAGGGCGAGCTGCGTTTTCGGCGCTGAGCCTGTGTCTGCCTGGCCCCCTGGGGCGGCCGCGGCTCCTTGCCAGGGCCGAATCCAGCTGGCCGGCAGTGATGCTGGTGCTGGGGCGGTGCTGGTGATGCCGGTACTGGGGCAGCGATGGAGGCCTCCGTCCTCCCGGCGTTGGTGCGAATCAGTGTGGTTTCTCCCACGGGCGCCCGCCACCCGGAGCGATGCCCCGTCTACCCATCGTCTCGGTGGCCATCCGCAGCCCAGCTCGGCCACCCGCGGGGTGGGCAGAGGCTGCGTTAAACGCCACCCCCCCACCCCCTCCCGCTGAGCAAATGGCCGCAGGCAGAGAGAGGCGCTGCAAAGCGAACACGCAAGCCTTTTAATGAATGAAACCAGAAACGGGGGGATCTGGGAGAGGGCTGGGGCTGGAGCGGGTGGGTGCAGGTCCCTGCCCGCGGATCTGCTCTGTGCGTGGGTGCTAGGGGGGACGGTGCTGGAGCGGTGGCTTATGGGTAGCCGTACGCGTCGGCTATCTCCATGTTGATCTCCCTCTGCACAAAAAACTGCAGCTGCCCCAGTGTCATCTGGTGGGCCGCCCGCTCCCGCTCCTCCTGGGCCAGCTTCTTCATGCGCTCCCGCTCGGGCCGCTGCTCAGGCGTGATGGGCACGGACTCCTCCTGCTCCTCCAGCGGGGTGGGCATAGCCCGGGGCCAGCGGGAGTCAGCCGGCAGCGCGGAGTCGGCGGGCGGGCGCGGCAGCCGCGGCGGCATGTGCAGCTGCTGCGGCAGCCCCTCCCGCGGGGTTTGGCCCCCCGTGGGCGACAGGCGCAGCCAGCTGGGCCGCTTGGGTTTGGCGGCAGCCCCGGTGCGCGCCTTGGTGCTCGCTGCCGCCGCCGCCGCCGCCGCCGCCGCCGCCGCCGCCGCCGGTGCCGTCTCCTTCTCGCCGTCAGCCGGGGGCTTGGAGGCAGCCGGCCCCGCGCTGGGTGTCGGGGCCGGGGGCAGGGGCCTGGGGACCCTGGGGGGCACGCTGGGGCCGGCCTGGGGCTCCGGCTCGGGCGGTTGGCGCACCGGCCCCACCGCCTTCACCCTTTGCCCCAGCGGGTGGAAGCTTTGGATGGAGGCCAGCAGGTGGGCCCTCAGGTCGGTGCGGGGCGTCCTCAGCCCGCGCAGTGTTTTGGCCTGGACCTTTTTGCGCAGCAGCCTGTCGTGGGGTCGCATGGCGCGGGGATGCGTGCTGCGCGCCTTCTCGACCAGCAGCGGGCGGGGTGGGCGGGCGGGCGGCGGGGGCGGGGCGCTTTGCCCCCCGGCGTCCCCAGGGCTTCTGGGTCGCTCAGGCACCGAGGCGGGCCCATTGGTGTCCTCAGATGCCCTGCGCTTGGTGCCGCCCGCTTGGTGCCCGCCGCTGCCCACCTGCTGCCCGCTGCCACCCGCCGCCTCGCCGTCCCTGTCCGGCTTGCCCTCCCGCGGGGTTTTTGAGTGTTTTGCCACCCGGCACACCACCATCTTCTTCTTCTTGGGCGGCATGTTGTCCCGCGGGGAGGTGTCCTGCGTCTTGGGGGTGCCGGCCGGCGCGGGGCGCTTGGCCTGCTTGCCGCCCGCCTTGCCCGATCTGGGCACCACCCGGCAGGAGGTGACGCCCGGCGGCAGCGGCAAGCGGGTCAAATCCACCCGGGGCTGCCTCCGCAGCGCCTCCTCCACCTCTTGGTGGGGCTTCCTCTTGGGGTCCAGCGAGGGGGACGTCGGCAGCCCCGCGCAGGAGGGGTGGGCGTCCCCTAGCATCGCTGCCGCCGCTTGGTCCTCGGGGCAGTGGCCCTCCGCCCTGTCCTGCGGGAAGCTGGGGAGCCGGTTGCGGAAGGCGGTGCTGTCGGGGACGCCGGGGATATCGGGGTCGTCGGGGACGTCGTGGGCCGTGGCCTCGCTGTGCGCCAGCATGGCCGCCGCCGTCGCTCGCTGCTTGGTGCCGGCGCCCCCTGCCCTGTACTCGGAGAGGTCAGGGAGCTTGATGAGGGAGGTGGTGAAGTCGGGGCCGTTGGGGACATCGAGGACGGTGTCCTCGCTGTCCCCCAGCCCCGCCACCACCGCTCGCTCCTTGGGGCAGCCGCCCTTCGCCACGTACTGGGAGAGGCCGGGGAGCTGGCGGACCAAGGCGGTGAAGCCGGGGCTGTCGGAGATGTCGGGGACGGCCTCGGTGCCGTGCGCGGTTTGGTGGCAGGCGAGCGTCTCGTTGACGTTGGTGTCACCCGGCTGCTGAGGAAAGGCCTCGGCGAAGGTGTGTGGCCCCTGCTCGGACAGGTCCGCGGGCTTCTCCCGGGCCGCCAGGGTGGTCGCCGCTGCTGAAAAAGCAAACAAAGCCAACCCAACCCCGCGGTGATGCAAGGTTTCCTGGGCGCGGGCCGCGCGCCCGCGGGCTCTGCCACCCGCAGATGCTCACCTTTGGGCTTGGTCGTGGTTGTGCCGGTCGGCGGAGCCAGGGCAGGCTGGTGGAGGCTGGCAGCGGGGTGGCTGTCCTGGCTGGCCGCCGCATCCTCCTTGAAGGCCTCTGGCGGCTGCTGGGCACTGCGGGGCAGGGTGTGAAGCACAGGGGGGCCCTGCAGCCAGTGCTGAGCCGCGGGGCGGCAGGGTGGCGGGGGGCCGGGGCGGGCGGGGACGTGCAGCAGGCAGGAGCCCGTGGGGTAGAGGGGCTCCCCCTGGACCACGGCCCACGGCGCCAGGCCCACCGGCTGGTGGGGCAGCAGCGTCCCCGTCAGCACCTGCTGTCCCCAGCCATAGGCAGGGGGCCAGGGAGCAGGCACGGTGGGGAGCTGCGCCCCGCGGGGGAGCTGCACCACGGGAGGGAGCTGCACCCCGTGGGGGAGCTGCACGACACGGGGGAGCGGCGTCATCGGGAGGAGCTGCACCACGGGGGGAAGCGGCACCACGCCGGGGAGCTGCACCAGCTGGCCCGGGGCCCCCAGGGGCGCCGGCACCCCCTGCCAGACGGTGGCCTGGGCCAGCTGGGAGGTGACGGTGTGCACGCGAGCAGGCCCGCGGGACGGCGGCAGCCCTGGGCCAGAGGAGGGCAGCACGCCGGCAGTGACCGGTGGCGGCATGGCCGGGGCGGTGGAGCTCACGCCGGGCACCTCCGATGCCCTCGGCAGCCGGAGAGGGAACCTCTCTGTCGGGGGAAGCGCAGAGGAGCAATGGGGTGAGAGACTGGCGGGCAGAGCCGGCTGGGGGGCTACCTGGAGGGCAGGAGCACCGGGAGGAGCGGGAGCCTGCTGCTGTACCTGCCATGGCGCTTGGTCAGGCTGGGGTTTGTTGGGGGCAAGCAGCCCTCGTCTCCACGGCGCTCATTCCGCCGGCACCTGCTGCAGCCAGCCTTGCGCTGGGTTGATTTTTCCTACCGCAACAGCTTCCCATCTCAAGGATTGCCCATCCTGCCCATGCTTTCCTGTCCCGAAGGATGGGTTCCCACCCCCACAATGGTTTTTCATCCCAGCGGTGGCTTGCCATCGGGATGATGGCTTCGCATCCCAAGGGTGATTTCCCAGGGCCGTGATGGTGTCCTAGCCCACCGTTTGCTGGCTCTCCGTCACCCTGTCCCTGGCTTTTTGGGGCCCTGGCTGGTGGGACCCCCAGGGCACGTTACGAAGAGTCCCTTCCTTAACCATTTCATCAAGCAGCCTTTATAGGATGAAAGTGTATTAGCTTTGTTTGTGGAGAGAGAGGGGGAGAGAGAGAGAGAGAGAGACGCCGCGTTCACGTGATACCCTGCAATGTGATGAGGCAGTGGAGTTTTCCTGGAGGCTGTGGTATTGCTCACGCTGAAGGAAAAGAAAGG
The DNA here is from genome assembly GCF_965183815.1 of Platalea leucorodia. Lineage (NCBI taxonomy): Eukaryota > Metazoa > Chordata > Aves > Pelecaniformes > Threskiornithidae > Platalea > Platalea leucorodia. The sequence continues at coordinate 32,787 of NW_028121261.1, forward strand.
AAAGGACAGCCCGGCCCTGGAAGCAAGGCCGTTGCTTCCGGGAAGCTTAGAGCTGTCCATGATGGAGAAAGGATACCCCGGGCCCAGCAAGATAACGGCAGCATCCTAGCCCCTCTGCCACGTCTTTGAAACCCTGCCGGCGTCGTCCGGCCTCAGAGATCAGTAACTCCAGCGAGACTGACTCCAGGGACATGCGGATCGGTAGACAAGCAGCAAGAATGCTGCTTTGCAAAGTTGGACTGTGATTAGGAATCGGTAGCGTGGGTGGGAGCGATTAGTCAAGTCGTCTGGTACCTGAAGGATTGAGGAGTACAAGAACCCTGCGTAAAGGCAGACTCGGGCTGTCCCAGTTGGGCTGGGACACGGCACGCGCGTGAAAGAATATTGGCCCCTCTATTTCCATACTTTGCGTCCTGGCCTCTCGCCTCGGTCGGCACGGGCCGTTTGCGAATTGCTCGTGAGAGCGGCTCAGGGCTGGCCTGTGGGCAGGGGCTTTTGCTGGATGAGGTCCGGGCAGCGCCGGCCGAGGCCATAGAGGGGGGCCGAGCGATCCGCGCAGCCGTTGCAGCGGCAGCTGCGGGATCTCGGCGCGCGAGCCTCGGCCAGCGACGCCCGCTCGCCGGCCACAGGGCGAGCTGCGTTTTCGGCGCTGAGCCTGTGTCTGCCTGGCCCCCTGGGGCGGCCGCGGCTCCTTGCCAGGGCCGAATCCAGCTGGCCGGCAGTGATGCTGGTGCTGGGGCGGTGCTGGTGATGCCGGTACTGGGGCAGCGATGGAGGCCTCCGTCCTCCCGGCGTTGGTGCGAATCAGTGTGGTTTCTCCCACGGGCGCCCGCCACCCGGAGCGATGCCCCGTCTACCCATCGTCTCGGTGGCCATCCGCAGCCCAGCTCGGCCACCCGCGGGGTGGGCAGAGGCTGCGTTAAACGCCACCCCCCCACCCCCTCCCGCTGAGCAAATGGCCGCAGGCAGAGAGAGGCGCTGCAAAGCGAACACGCAAGCCTTTTAATGAATGAAACCAGAAACGGGGGGATCTGGGAGAGGGCTGGGGCTGGAGCGGGTGGGTGCAGGTCCCTGCCCGCGGATCTGCTCTGTGCGTGGGTGCTAGGGGGGACGGTGCTGGAGCGGTGGCTTATGGGTAGCCGTACGCGTCGGCTATCTCCATGTCGATCTCCCTCTGCACAAAAAACTGCAGCTGCCCCAGTGTCATCTGGTGGGCCGCCCGCTCCCGCTCCTCCTGGGCCAGCTTCTTCATGCGCTCCCGCTCGGGCCGCTGCTCAGGCGTGATGGGCACGGACTCCTCCTGCTCCTCCAGCGGGGTGGGCATAGCCCGGGGCCAGCGGGAGTCAGCCGGCAGCGCGGAGTCGGCGGGCGGGCGCGGCAGCCGCGGCGGCATGTGCAGCTGCTGCGGCAGCCCCTCCCGCGGGGTTTGGCCCCCCGTGGGCGACAGGCGCAGCCAGCTGGGCCGCTTGGGTTTGGCGGCAGCCCCGGTGCGCGCCTTGGTGCTCGCTGCCGCCGCCGCCGCCGCCGCCGCCGCCGCCGCCGGTGCCGTCTCCTTCTCGCCGTCAGCCGGGGGCTTGGAGGCAGCCGGCCCCGCGCTGGGTGTCGGGGCCGGGGGCAGGGGCCTGGGGACCCTGGGGGGCACGCTGGGGCCGGCCTGGGGCTCCGGCTCGGGCGGTTGGCGCACCGGCCCCACCGCCTTCACCCTTTGCCCCAGCGGGTGGAAGCTTTGGATGGAGGCCAGCAGGTGGGCCCTCAGGTCGGTGCGGGGCGTCCTCAGCCCGCGCAGTGTTTTGGCCTGGACCTTTTTGCGCAGCAGCCTGTCGTGGGGTCGCATGGCGCGGGGATGCGTGCTGCGCGCCTTCTCGACCAGCAGCGGGCGGGGTGGGCGGGCGGGCGGCGGGGGCGGGGCGCTTTGCCCCCCGGCGTCCCCAGGGCTTCTGGGTCGCTCAGGCACCGAGGCGGGCCCATTGGTGTCCTCAGATGCCCTGCGCTTGGTGCCGCCCGCTTGGTGCCCGCCGCTGCCCACCTGCTGCCCGCTGCCACCCGCCGCCTCGCCGTCCCTGTCCGGCTTGCCCTCCCGCGGGGTTTTTGAGTGTTTTGCCACCCGGCACACCACCATCTTCTTCTTCTTGGGCGGCATGTTGTCCCGCGGGGAGGTGTCCTGCGTCTTGGGGGTGCCGGCCGGCGCGGGGCGCTTGGCCTGCTTGCCGCCCGCCTTGCCCGATCTGGGCACCACCCGGCAGGAGGTGACGCCCGGCGGCAGCGGCAAGCGGGTCAAATCCACCCGGGGCTGCCTCCGCAGCGCCTCCTCCACCTCTTGGTGGGGCTTCCTCTTGGGGTCCAGCGAGGGGGACGTCGGCAGCCCCGCGCAGGAGGGGTGGGCATCCCCTAGCATCGCTGCCGCCGCTTGGTCCTCGGGGCAGTGGCCCTCCGCCCTGTCCTGCGGGAAGCTGGGGAGCCGGTTGCGGAAGGCGGTGCTGTCGGGGACGCCGGGGATATCGGGGTCGTCGGGGACGTCGTGGGCCGTGGCCTCGCTGTGCGCCAGCATGGCCGCCGCCGTCGCTCGCTGCTTGGTGCCGGCGCCCCCTGCCCTGTACTCGGAGAGGTCAGGGAGCTTGATGAGGGAGGTGGTGAAGTCGGGGCCGTTGGGGACATCGAGGACGGTGTCCTCGCTGTCCCCCAGCCCCGCCACCACCGCTCGCTCCTTGGGGCAGCCGCCCTTCGCCACGTACTGGGAGAGGCCGGGGAGCTGGCGGACCAAGGCGGTGAAGCCGGGGCTGTCGGAGATGTCGGGGACGGCCTCGGTGCCGTGCGCGGTTTGGTGGCAGGCGAGCGTCTCGTTGACGTTGGTGTCACCCGGCTGCTGAGGAAAGGCCTCGGCGAAGGTGTGTGGCCCCTGCTCGGACAGGTCCGCGGGCTTCTCCCGGGCCGCCAGGGTGGTCGCCGCTGCTGAAAAAGCAAACAAAGCCAACCCAACCCCGCGGTGATGCAAGGTTTCCTGGGCGCGGGCCGCGCGCCCGCGGGCTCTGCCACCCGCAGATGCTCACCTTTGGGCTTGGTCGTGGTTGTGCCGGTCGGCGGAGCCAGGGCAGGCTGGTGGAGGCTGGCAGCGGGGTGGCTGTCCTGGCTGGCCGCCGCATCCTCCTTGAAGGCCTCTGGCGGCTGCTGGGCACTGCGGGGCAGGGTGTGGAGCACAGGGGGGCCCTGCAGCCAGTGCTGAGCCGCGGGGCGGCAGGGTGGCGGGGGGCCGGGGCGGGCGGGGACGTGCAGCAGGCAGGAGCCCGTGGGGTAGAGGGGCTCCCCCTGGACCACGGCCCACGGCGCCAGGCCCACCGGCTGGTGGGGCAGCAGCGTCCCCGTCAGCACCTGCTGTCCCCAGCCATAGGCAGGGGGCCAGGGAGCAGGCACGGTGGGGAGCTGCGCCCCGCGGGGGAGCTGCACCCCGGGAGGGAGCTGCACCCCGTGGGGGAGCTGCACGACACGGGGGAGCGGCGTCATCGGGAGGAGCTGCACCACGGGGGGAAGCGGCACCACGCCGGGGAGCTGCACCAGCTGGCCCGGGGCCCCCAGGGGCGCCGGCACCCCCTGCCAGACGGTGGCCTGGGCCAGCTGGGAGGTGACGGTGTGCACGCGAGCAGGCCCGCGGGACGGCGGCAGCCCCGGGCCAGAGGAGGGCAGCACGCCGGCAGTGACCGGTGGCGGCATGGCCGGGGCGGTGGAGCTCACGCCGGGCACCTCCGATGCCCTCGGCAGCCGGAGAGGGAACCTCTCTGTCGGGGGAAGCGCAGAGGAGCAATGGGGTGAGAGACTGGCGGGCAGAGCCGGCTGGGGGGCTACCTGGAGGGCAGGAGCACCGGGAGGAGCGGGAGCCTGCTGCTGTACCTGCCATGGCGCTTGGTCAGGCTGGGGTTTGTTGGGGGCAAGCAGCCCTCGTCTCCACGGCGCTCATTCCGCCGGCACCTGCTGCAGCCAGCCTTGCGCTGGGTTGATTTTTCCTACCGCAACAGCTTCCCATCTCAAGGATTGCCCATCCTGCCCATGCTTTCCTGTCCCGAAGGATGGGTTCCCACCCCCACAATGGTTTTTCATCCCAGCGGTGGCTTGCCATCGGGATGATGGCTTCGCATCCCAAGGGTGATTTCCCAGGGCCGTGATGGTGTCCTAGCCCACCGTTTGCTGGCTCTCCGTCACCCTGTCCCTGGCTTTTTGGGGCCCTGGCTGGTGGGACCCCCAGGGCACGTTACGAAGAGTCCCTTCCTTAACCATTTCATCAAGCAGCCTTTATAGGATGAAAGTGTATTAGCTTTGTTTGTGGAGAGAGAGGGGGAGAGAGAGAGAGAGAGAGACGCCGCGTTCACGTGATACCCTGCAATGTGATGAGGCAGTGGAGTTTTCCTGGAGGCTGTGGTATTGCTCACGCTGAAGGAAAAGAAAGGAAAGGACAGCCCGGCCCTGGAAGCAAGGCCGTTGCTTCCGGGAAGCTTAGAGCTGTCCATGATGGAGAAAGGATACCCCGGGCCCAGCAAGATAACGGCAGCATCCTAGCCCCTCTGCCACGTCTTTGAAACCCTGCCGGCGTCGTCCGGCCTCAGAGATCAGTAACTCCAGCGAGACTGACTCCAGGGACATGCGGATCGGTAGACAAGCAGCAAGAATGCTGCTTTGCAAAGTTGGACTGTGATTAGGAATCGGTAGCGTGGGTGGGAGCGATTAGTCAAGTCGTCTGGTACCTGAAGGATTGAGGAGTACAAGAACCCTGCGTAAAGGCAGACTCGGGCTGTCCCAGTTGGGCTGGGACACGGCACGCGCGTGAAAGAATATTGGCCCCTCTATTTCCATACTTTGCGTCCTGGCCTCTCGCCTCGGTCGGCACGGGCCGTTTGCGAATTGCTCGTGAGAGCGGCTCAGGGCTGGCCTGTGGGCAGGGGCTTTTGCTGGATGAGGTCCGGGCAGCGCCGGCCGAGGCCATAGAGGGGGGCCGAGCGATCCGCGCAGCCGTTGCAGCGGCAGCTGCGGGATCTCGGCGCGCGAGCCTCGGCCAGCGACGCCCGCTCGCCGGCCACAGGGCGAGCTGCGTTTTCGGCGCTGAGCCTGTGTCTGCCTGGCCCCCTGGGGCGGCCGCGGCTCCTTGCCAGGGCCGAATCCAGCTGGCCGGCAGTGATGCTGGTGCTGGGGCGGTGCTGGTGATGCCGGTACTGGGGCAGCGATGGAGGCCTCCGTCCTCCCGGCGTTGGTGCGAATCAGTGTGGTTTCTCCCACGGGCGCCCGCCACCCGGAGCGATGCCCCGTCTACCCATCGTCTCGGTGGCCATCCGCAGCCCAGCTCGGCCACCCGCGGGGTGGGCAGAGGCTGCGTTAAACGCCACCCCCCCACCCCCTCCCGCTGAGCAAATGGCCGCAGGCAGAGAGAGGCGCTGCAAAGCGAACACGCAAGCCTTTTAATGAATGAAACCAGAAACGGGGGGATCTGGGAGAGGGCTGGGGCTGGAGCGGGTGGGTGCAGGTCCCTGCCCGCGGATCTGCTCTGTGCGTGGGTGCTAGGGGGGACGGTGCTGGAGCGGTGGCTTATGGGTAGCCGTACGCGTCGGCTATCTCCATGTCGATCTCCCTCTGCACAAAAAACTGCAGCTGCCCCAGTGTCATCTGGTGGGCCGCCCGCTCCCGCTCCTCCTGGGCCAGCTTCTTCATGCGCTCCCGCTCGGGCCGCTGCTCAGGCGTGATGGGCACGGACTCCTCCTGCTCCTCCAGCGGGGTGGGCATAGCCCGGGGCCAGCGGGAGTCAGCCGGCAGCGCGGAGTCGGCGGGCGGGCGCGGCAGCCGCGGCGGCATGTGCAGCTGCTGCGGCAGCCCCTCCCGCGGGGTTTGGCCCCCCGTGGGCGACAGGCGCAGCCAGCTGGGCCGCTTGGGTTTGGCGGCAGCCCCGGTGCGCGCCTTGGTGCTCGCTGCCGCCGCCGCCGCCGCCGCCGCCGCCGCCGCCGGTGCCGTCTCCTTCTCGCCGTCAGCCGGGGGCTTGGAGGCAGCCGGCCCCGCGCTGGGTGTCGGGGCCGGGGGCAGGGGCCTGGGGACCCTGGGGGGCACGCTGGGGCCGGCCTGGGGCTCCGGCTCGGGCGGTTGGCGCACCGGCCCCACCGCCTTCACCCTTTGCCCCAGCGGGTGGAAGCTTTGGATGGAGGCCAGCAGGTGGGCCCTCAGGTCGGTGCGGGGCGTCCTCAGCCCGCGCAGTGTTTTGGCCTGGACCTTTTTGCGCAGCAGCCTGTCGTGGGGTCGCATGGCGCGGGGATGCGTGCTGCGCGCCTTCTCGACCAGCAGCGGGCGGGGTGGGCGGGCGGGCGGCGGGGGCGGGGCGCTTTGCCCCCCGGCGTCCCCAGGGCTTCTGGGTCGCTCAGGCACCGAGGCGGGCCCATTGGTGTCCTCAGATGCCCTGCGCTTGGTGCCGCCCGCTTGGTGCCCGCCGCTGCCCACCTGCTGCCCGCTGCCACCCGCCGCCTCGCCGTCCCTGTCCGGCTTGCCCTCCCGCGGGGTTTTTGAGTGTTTTGCCACCCGGCACACCACCATCTTCTTCTTCTTGGGCGGCATGTTGTCCCGCGGGGAGGTGTCCTGCGTCTTGGGGGTGCCGGCCGGCGCGGGGCGCTTGGCCTGCTTGCCGCCCGCCTTGCCCGATCTGGGCACCACCCGGCAGGAGGTGACGCCCGGCGGCAGCGGCAAGCGGGTCAAATCCACCCGGGGCTGCCTCCGCAGCGCCTCCTCCACCTCTTGGTGGGGCTTCCTCTTGGGGTCCAGCGAGGGGGACGTCGGCAGCCCCGCGCAGGAGGGGTGGGCGTCCCCTAGCATCGCTGCCGCCGCTTGGTCCTCGGGGCAGTGGCCCTCCGCCCTGTCCTGCGGGAAGCTGGGGAGCCGGTTGCGGAAGGCGGTGCTGTCGGGGACGCCGGGGATATCGGGGTCGTCGGGGACGTCGTGGGCCGTGGCCTCGCTGTGCGCCAGCATGGCCGCCGCCGTCGCTCGCTGCTTGGTGCCGGCGCCCCCTGCCCTGTACTCGGAGAGGTCAGGGAGCTTGATGAGGGAGGTGGTGAAGTCGGGGCCGTTGGGGACATCGAGGACGGTGTCCTCGCTGTCCCCCAGCCCCGCCACCACCGCTCGCTCCTTGGGGCAGCCGCCCTTCGCCACGTACTGGGAGAGGCCGGGGAGCTGGCGGACCAAGGCGGTGAAGCCGGGGCTGTCGGAGATGTCGGGGACGGCCTCGGTGCCGTGCGCGGTTTGGTGGCAGGCGAGCGTCTCGTTGACGTTGGTGTCACCCGGCTGCTGAGGAAAGGCCTCGGCGAAGGTGTGTGGCCCCTGCTCGGACAGGTCCGCGGGCTTCTCCCGGGCCGCCAGGGTGGTCGCCGCTGCTGAAAAAGCAAACAAAGCCAACCCAACCCCGCGGTGATGCAAGGTTTCCTGGGCGCGGGCCGCGCGCCCGCGGGCTCTGCCACCCGCAGATGCTCACCTTTGGGCTTGGTCGTGGTTGTGCCGGTCGGCGGAGCCAGGGCAGGCTGGTGGAGGCTGGCAGCGGGGTGGCTGTCCTGGCTGGCCGCCGCATCCTCCTTGAAGGCCTCTGGCGGCTGCTGGGCACTGCGGGGCAGGGTGTGGAGCACAGGGGGGCCCTGCAGCCAGTGCTGAGCCGCGGGGCGGCAGGGTGGCGGGGGGCCGGGGCGGGCGGGGACGTGCAGCAGGCAGGAGCCCGTGGGGTAGAGGGGCTCCCCCTGGACCACGGCCCACGGCGCCAGGCCCACCGGCTGGTGGGGCAGCAGCGTCCCCGTCAGCACCTGCTGTCCCCAGCCATAGGCAGGGGGCCAGGGAGCAGGCACGGTGGGGAGCTGCGCCCCGCGGGGGAGCTGCACCACGGGAGGGAGCTGCACCCCGTGGGGGAGCTGCACGACACGGGGGAGCGGCGTCATCGGGAGGAGCTGCACCACGGGGGGAAGCGGCACCACGCCGGGGAGCTGCACCAGCTGGCCCGGGGCCCCCAGGGGCGCCGGCACCCCCTGCCAGACGGTGGCCTGGGCCAGCTGGGAGGTGACGGTGTGCACGCGAGCAGGCCCGCGGGACGGCGGCAGCCCCGGGCCAGAGGAGGGCAGCACGCCGGCAGTGACCGGTGGCGGCATGGCCGGGGCGGTGGAGCTCACGCCGGGCACCTCCGATGCCCTCGGCAGCCGGAGAGGGAACCTCTCTGTCGGGGGAAGCGCAGAGGAGCAATGGGGTGAGAGACTGGCGGGCAGAGCCGGCTGGGGGGCTACCTGGAGGGCAGGAGCACCGGGAGGAGCGGGAGCCTGCTGCTGTACCTGCCATGGCGCTTGGTCAGGCTGGGGTTTGTTGGGGGCAAGCAGCCCTCGTCTCCACGGCGCTCATTCCGCCGGCACCTGCTGCAGCCAGCCTTGCGCTGGGTTGATTTTTCCTACCGCAACAGCTTCCCATCTCAAGGATTGCCCATCCTGCCCATGCTTTCCTGTCCCGAAGGATGGGTTCCCACCCCCACAATGGTTTTTCATCCCAGCGGTGGCTTGCCATCGGGATGATGGCTTCGCATCCCAAGGGTGATTTCCCAGGGCCGTGATGGTGTCCTAGCCCACCGTTTGCTGGCTCTCCGTCACCCTGTCCCTGGCTTTTTGGGGCCCTGGCTGGTGGGACCCCCAGGGCACGTTACGAAGAGTCCCTTCCTTAACCATTTCATCAAGCAGCCTTTATAGGATGAAAGTGTATTAGCTTTGTTTGTGGAGAGAGAGGGGGAGAGAGAGAGAGAGAGAGACGCCGCGTTCACGTGATACCCTGCAATGTGATGAGGCAGTGGAGTTTTCCTGGAGGCTGTGGTATTGCTCACGCTGAAGGAAAAGAAAGGAAAGGACAGCCCGGCCCTGGAAGCAAGGCCGTTGCTTCCGGGAAGCTTAGAGCTGTCCATGATGGAGAAAGGATACCCCGGGCCCAGCAAGATAACGGCAGCATCCTAGCCCCTCTGCCACGTCTTTGAAACCCTGCCGGCGTCGTCCGGCCTCAGAGATCAGTAACTCCAGCGAGACTGACTCCAGGGACATGCGGATCGGTAGACAAGCAGCAAGAATGCTGCTTTGCAAAGTTGGACTGTGATTAGGAATCGGTAGCGTGGGTGGGAGCGATTAGTCAAGTCGTCTGGTACCTGAAGGATTGAGGAGTACAAGAACCCTGCGTAAAGGCAGACTCGGGCTGTCCCAGTTGGGCTGGGACACGGCACGCGCGTGAAAGAATATTGGCCCCTCTATTTCCATACTTTGCGTCCTGGCCTCTCGCCTCGGTCGGCACGGGCCGTTTGCGAATTGCTCGTGAGAGCGGCTCAGGGCTGGCCTGTGGGCAGGGGCTTTTGCTGGATGAGGTCCGGGCAGCGCCGGCCGAGGCCATAGAGGGGGGCCGAGCGATCCGCGCAGCCGTTGCAGCGGCAGCTGCGGGATCTCGGCGCGCGAGCCTCGGCCAGCGACGCCCGCTCGCCGGCCACAGGGCGAGCTGCGTTTTCGGCGCTGAGCCTGTGTCTGCCTGGCCCCCTGGGGCGGCCGCGGCTCCTTGCCAGGGCCGAATCCAGCTGGCCGGCAGTGATGCTGGTGCTGGGGCGGTGCTGGTGATGCCGGTACTGGGGCAGCGATGGAGGCCTCCGTCCTCCCGGCGTTGGTGCGAATCAGTGTGGTTTCTCCCACGGGCGCCCGCCACCCGGAGCGATGCCCCGTCTACCCATCGTCTCGGTGGCCATCCGCAGCCCAGCTCGGCCACCCGCGGGGTGGGCAGAGGCTGCGTTAAACGCCACCCCCCCACCCCCTCCCGCTGAGCAAATGGCCGCAGGCAGAGAGAGGCGCTGCAAAGCGAACACGCAAGCCTTTTAATGAATGAAACCAGAAACGGGGGGATCTGGGAGAGGGCTGGGGCTGGAGCGGGTGGGTGCAGGTCCCTGCCCGCGGATCTGCTCTGTGCGTGGGTGCTAGGGGGGACGGTGCTGGAGCGGTGGCTTATGGGTAGCCGTACGCGTCGGCTATCTCCATGTCGATCTCCCTCTGCACAAAAAACTGCAGCTGCCCCAGTGTCATCTGGTGGGCCGCCCGCTCCCGCTCCTCCTGGGCCAGCTTCTTCATGCGCTCCCGCTCGGGCCGCTGCTCAGGCGTGATGGGCACGGACTCCTCCTGCTCCTCCAGCGGGGTGGGCATAGCCCGGGGCCAGCGGGAGTCAGCCGGCAGCGCGGAGTCGGCGGGCGGGCGCGGCAGCCGCGGCGGCATGTGCAGCTGCTGCGGCAGCCCCTCCCGCGGGGTTTGGCCCCCCGTGGGCGACAGACGCAGCCAGCTGGGCCGCTTGGGTTTGGCGGCAGCCCCGGTGCGCGCCTTGGTGCTCGCTGCCGCCGCCGCCGCCGCCGCCGGTGCCGTCTCCTTCTCGCCGTCAGCCGGGGGCTTGGAGGCAGCCGGCCCCGCGCTGGGTGTCGGGGCCGGGGGCAGGGGCCTGGGGACCCTGGGGGGCACGCTGGGGCCGGCCTGGGGCTCCGGCTCGGGCGGTTGGCGCACCGGCCCCACCGCCTTCACCCTTTGCCCCAGCGGGTGGAAGCTTTGGATGGAGGCCAGCAGGTGGGCCCTCAGGTCGGTGCGGGGCGTCCTCAGCCCGCGCAGTGTTTTGGCCTGGACCTTTTTGCGCAGCAGCCTGTCGTGGGGTCGCATGGCACGGGGATGCGTGCTGCGCGCCTTCTCGACCAGCAGCGGGCGGGGTGGGCGGGCGGGCGGCGGGGGCGGGGCGCTTTGCCCCCCGGCGTCCCCAGGGCTTCTGGGTCGCTCAGGCACCGAGGCGGGCCCATTGGTGTCCTCAGATGCCCTGCGCTTGGTGCCGCCCGCTTGGTGCCCGCCGCTGCCCACCTGCTGCCCGCTGCCACCCGCCGCCTCGCCGTCCCTGTCCGGCTTGCCCTCCCGCGGGGTTTTTGAGTGTTTTGCCACCCGGCACACCACCATCTTCTTCTTCTTGGGCGGCATGTTGTCCCGCGGGGAGGTGTCCTGCGTCTTGGGGGTGCCGGCCGGCGCGGGGCGCTTGGCCTGCTTGCCGCCCGCCTTGCCCGATCTGGGCACCACCCGGCAGGAGGTGACGCCCGGCGGCAGCGGCAAGCGGGTCAAATCCACCCGGGGCTGCCTCCGCAGCGCCTCCTCCACCTCTTGGTGGGGCTTCCTCTTGGGGTCCAGCGAGGGGGACGTCGGCAGCCCCGCGCAGGAGGGGTGGGCGTCCCCTAGCATCGCTGCCGCCGCTTGGTCCTCGGGGCAGTGGCCCTCCGCCCTGTCCTGCGGGAAGCTGGGGAGCCGGTTGCGGAAGGCGGTGCTGTCGGGGACGCCGGGGATATCGGGGTCGTCGGGGACGTCGTGGGCCGTGGCCTCGCTGTGCGCCAGCATGGCCGCCGCCGTCGCTCGCTGCTTGGTGCCGGCGCCCCCTGCCCTGTACTCGGAGAGGTCAGGGAGCTTGATGAGGGAGGTGGTGAAGTCGGGGCCGTTGGGGACATCGAGGACGGTGTCCTCGCTGTCCCCCAGCCCCGCCACCACCGCTCGCTCCTTGGGGCAGCCGCCCTTCGCCACGTACTGGGAGAGGCCGGGGAGCTGGCGGACCAAGGCGGTGAAGCCGGGGCTGTCGGAGATGTCGGGGACGGCCTCGGTGCCGTGCGCGGTTTGGTGGCAGGCGAGCGTCTCGTTGACGTTGGTGTCACCCGGCTGCTGAGGAAAGGCCTCGGCGAAGGTGTGTGGCCCCTGCTCGGACAGGTCCGCGGGCTTCTCCCGGGCCGCCAGGGTGGTCGCCGCTGCTGAAAAAGCAAACAAAGCCAACCCAACCCCGCGGTGATGCAAGGTTTCCTGGGCGCGGGCCGCGCGCCCGCGGGCTCTGCCACCCGCAGATGCTCACCTTTGGGCTTGGTCGTGGTTGTGCCGGTCGGCGGAGCCAGGGCAGGCTGGTGGAGGCTGGCAGCGGGGTGGCTGTCCTGGCTGGCCGCCGCATCCTCCTTGAAGGCCTCTGGCGGCTGCTGGGCACTGCGGGGCAGGGTGTGGAGCACAGGGGGGCCCTGCAGCCAGTGCTGAGCCGCGGGGCGGCAGGGTGGCGGGGGGCCGGGGCGGGCGGGGACGTGCAGCAGGCAGGAGCCCGTGGGGTAGAGGGGCTCCCCCTGGACCACGGCCCACGGCGCCAGGCCCACCGGCTGGTGGGGCAGCAGCGTCCCCGTCAGCACCTGCTGTCCCCAGCCATAGGCAGGGGGCCAGGGAGCAGGCACGGTGGGGAGCTGCGCCCCGCGGGGGAGCTGCACCACGGGAGGGAGCTGCACCCCGTGGGGGAGCTGCACGACACGGGGGAGCGGCGTCATCGGGAGGAGCTGCACCACGGGGGGAAGCGGCACCACGCCGGGGAGCTGCACCAGCTGGCCCGGGGCCCCCAGGGGCGCCGGCACCCCCTGCCAGACGGTGGCCTGGGCCAGCTGGGAGGTGACGGTGTGCACGCGAGCAGGCCCGCGGGACGGCGGCAGCCCCGGGCCAGAGGAGGGCAGCACGCCGGCAGTGACCGGTGGCGGCATGGCCGGGGCGGTGGAGCTCACGCCGGGCACCTCCGATGCCCTCGGCAGCCGGAGAGGGAACCTCTCTGTCGGGGGAAGCGCAGAGGAGCAATGGGGTGAGAGACTGGCGGGCAGAGCCGGCTGGGGGGCTACCTGGAGGGCAGGAGCACCGGGAGGAGCGGGAGCCTGCTGCTGTACCTGCCATGGCGCTTGGTCAGGCTGGGGTTTGTTGGGGGCAAGCAGCCCTCGTCTCCACGGCGCTCATTCCGCCGGCACCTGCTGCAGCCAGCCTTGCGCTGGGTTGATTTTTCCTACCGCAACAGCTTCCCATCTCAAGGATTGCCCATCCTGCCCATGCTTTCCTGTCCCGAAGGATGGGTTCCCACCCCCACAATGGTTTTTCATCCCAGCGGTGGCTTGCCATCGGGATGATGGCTTCGCATCCCAAGGGTGATTTCCCAGGGCCGTGATGGTGTCCTAGCCCACCGTTTGCTGGCTCTCCGTCACCCTGTCCCTGGCTTTTTGGGGCCCTGGCTGGTGGGACCCCCAGGGCACGTTACGAAGAGTCCCTTCCTTAACCATTTCATCAAGCAGCCTTTATAGGATGAAAGTGTATTAGCTTTGTTTGTGGAGAGAGAGGGGGAGAGAGAGAGAGACGCCGCGTTCACGTGATACCCTGCAATGTGATGAGGCAGTGGAGTTTTCCTGGAGGCTGTGGTATTGCTCACGCTGAAGGAAAAGAAAGGAAAGGACAGCCCGGCCCTGGAAGCAAGGCCGTTGCTTCCGGGAAGCTTAGAGCTGTCCATGATGGAGAAAGGATACCCCGGGCCCAGCAAGATAACGGCAGCATCCTAGCCCCTCTGCCACGTCTTTGAAACCCTGCCGGCGTCGTCCGGCCTCAGAGATCAGTAACTCCAGCGAGACTGACTCCAGGGACATGCGGATCGGTAGACAAGCAGCAAGAATGCTGCTTTGCAAAGTTGGACTGTGATTAGGAATCGGTAGCGTGGGTGGGAGCGATTAGTCAAGTCGTCTGGTACCTGAAGGATTGAGGAGTACAAGAACCCTGCGTAAAGGCAGACTCGGGCTGCCCCAGTTGGGCTGGGACACGGCACGCGCGTGAAAGAATATTGGCCCCTCTATTTCCATACTTTGCGTCCTGGCCTCTCGCCTCGGTCGGCACGGGCCGTTTGCGAATTGCTCGTGAGAGCGGCTCAGGGCTGGCCTGTGGGCAGGGGCTTTTGCTGGATGAGGTCCGGGCAGCGCCGGCCGAGGCCATAGAGGGGGGCCGAGCGATCCGCGCAGCCGTTGCAGCGGCAGCTGCGGGATCTCGGCGCGCGAGCCTCGGCCAGCGACGCCCGCTCGCCGGCCACAGGGCGAGCTGCGTTTTCGGCGCTGAGCCTGTGTCTGCCTGGCCCCCTGGGGCGGCCGCGGCTCCTTGCCAGGGCCGAATCCAGCTGGCCGGCAGTGATGCTGGTGCTGGGGCGGTGCTGGTGATGCCGGTACTGGGGCAGCGATGGAGGCCTCCGTCCTCCCGGCGTTGGTGCGAATCAGTGTGGTTTCTCCCACGGGCGCCCGCCACCCGGAGCGATGCCCCGTCTACCCATCGTCTCGGTGGCCATCCGCAGCCCAGCTCGGCCACCCGCGGGGTGGGCAGAGGCTGCGTTAAACGCCACCCCCCCACCCCCTCCCGCTGAGCAAATGGCCGCAGGCAGAGAGAGGCGCTGCAAAGCGAACACGCAAGCCTTTTAATGAATGAAACCAGAAACGGGGGGATCTGGGAGAGGGCTGGGGCTGGAGCGGGTGGGTGCAGGTCCCTGCCCGCGGATCTGCTCTGTGCGTGGGTGCTAGGGGGGACGGTGCTGGAGCGGTGGCTTATGGGTAGCCGTACGCGTCGGCTATCTCCATGTCGATCTCCCTCTGCACAAAAAACTGCAGCTGCCCCAGTGTCATCTGGTGGGCCGCCCGCTCCCGCTCCTCCTGGGCCAGCTTCTTCATGCGCTCCCGCTCGGGCCGCTGCTCAGGCGTGATGGGCACGGACTCCTCCTGCTCCTCCAGCGGGGTGGGCATAGCCCGGGGCCAGCGGGAGTCAGCCGGCAGCGCGGAGTCGGCGGGCGGGCGCGGCAGCCGCGGCGGCATGTGCAGCTGCTGCGGCAGCCCCTCCCGCGGGGTTTGGCCCCCCGTGGGCGACAGGCGCAGCCAGCTGGGCCGCTTGGGTTTGGCGGCAGCCCCGGTGCGCGCCTTGGTGCTCGCTGCCGCCGCCGCCGCCGCCGCCGCCGCCGCCGCCGCCGCCGCCGGTGCCGTCTCCTTCTCGCCGTCAGCCGGGGGCTTGGAGGCAGCCGGCCCCGCGCTGGGTGTCGGGGCCGGGGGCAGGGGCCTGGGGACCCTGGGGGGCACGCTGGGGCCGGCCTGGGGCTCCGGCTCGGGCGGTTGGCGCACCGGCCCCACCGCCTTCACCCTTTGCCCCAGCGGGTGGAAGCTTTGGATGGAGGCCAGCAGGTGGGCCCTCAGGTCGGTGCGGGGCGTCCTCAGCCCGCGCAGTGTTTTGGCCTGGACCTTTTTGCGCAGCAGCCTGTCGTGGGGTCGCATGGCGCGGGGATGCGTGCTGCGCGCCTTCTCGACCAGCAGCGGGCGGGGTGGGCGGGCGGGCGGCGGGGGCGGGGCGCTTTGCCCCCCGGCGTCCCCAGGGCTTCTGGGTCGCTCAGGCACCGAGGCGGGCCCATTGGTGTCCTCAGATGCCCTGCGCTTGGTGCCGCCCGCTTGGTGCCCGCCGCTGCCCACCTGCTGCCCGCTGCCACCCGCCGCCTCGCCGTCCCTGTCCGGCTTGCCCTCCCGCGGGGTTTTTGAGTGTTTTGCCACCCGGCACACCACCATCTTCTTCTTCTTGGGCGGCATGTTGTCCCGCGGGGAGGTGTCCTGCGTCTTGGGGGTGCCGGCCGGCGCGGGGCGCTTGGCCTGCTTGCCGCCCGCCTTGCCCGATCTGGGCACCACCCGGCAGGAGGTGACGCCCGGCGGCAGCGGCAAGCGGGTCAAATCCACCCGGGGCTGCCTCCGCAGCGCCTCCTCCACCTCTTGGTGGGGCTTCCTCTTGGGGTCCAGCGAGGGGGACGTCGGCAGCCCCGCGCAGGAGGGGTGGGCGTCCCCTAGCATCGCTGCCGCCGCTTGGTCCTCGGGGCAGTGGCCCTCCGCCCTGTCCTGCGGGAAGCTGGGGAGCCGGTTGCGGAAGGCGGTGCTGTCGGGGACGCCGGGGATATCGGGGTCGTCGGGGACGTCGTGGGCCGTGGCCTCGCTGTGCGCCAGCATGGCCGCCGCCGTCGCTCGCTGCTTGGTGCCGGCGCCCCCTGCCCTGTACTCGGAGAGGTCAGGGAGCTTGATGAGGGAGGTGGTGAAGTCGGGGCCGTTGGGGACATCGAGGACGGTGTCCTCGCTGTCCCCCAGCCCCGCCACCACCGCTCGCTCCTTGGGGCAGCCGCCCTTCGCCACGTACTGGGAGAGGCCGGGGAGCTGGCGGACCAAGGCGGTGAAGCCGGGGCTGTCGGAGATGTCGGGGACGGCCTCGGTGCCGTGCGCGGTTTGGTGGCAGGCGAGCGTCTCGTTGACGTTGGTGTCACCCGGCTGCTGAGGAAAGGCCTCGGCGAAGGTGTGTGGCCCCTGCTCGGACAGGTCCGCGGGCTTCTCCCGGGCCGCCAGGGTGGTCGCCGCTGCTGAAAAAGCAAACAAAGCCAACCCAACCCCGCGGTGATGCAAGGTTTCCTGGGCGCGGGCCGCGCGCCCGCGGGCTCTGCCACCCGCAGATGCTCACCTTTGGGCTTGGTCGTGGTTGTGCCGGTCGGCGGAGCCAGGGCAGGCTGGTGGAGGCTGGCAGCGGGGTGGCTGTCCTGGCTGGCCGCCGCATCCTCCTTGAAGGCCTCTGGCGGCTGCTGGGCACTGCGGGGCAGGGTGTGGAGCACAGGGGGGCCCTGCAGCCAGTGCTGAGCCGCGGGGCGGCAGGGTGGCGGGGGGCCGGGGCGGGCGGGGACGTGCAGCAGGCAGGAGCCCGTGGGGTAGAGGGGCTCCCCCTGGACCACGGCCCACGGCGCCAGGCCCACCGGCTGGTGGGGCAGCAGCGTCCCCGTCAGCACCTGCTGTCCCCAGCCATAGGCAGGGGGCCAGGGAGCAGGCACGGTGGGGAGCTGCGCCCCGCGGGGGAGCTGCACCACGGGAGGGAGCTGCACCCCGTGGGGGAGCTGCACGACACGGGGGAGCGGCGTCATCGGGAGGAGCTGCACCACGGGGGGAAGCGGCACCACGCCGGGGAGCTGCACCAGCTGGCCCGGGGCCCCCAGGGGCGCCGGCACCCCCTGCCAGACGGTGGCCTGGGCCAGCTGGGAGGTGACGGTGTGCACGCGAGCAGGCCCGCGGGACGGCGGCAGCCCCGGGCCAGAGGAGGGCAGCACGCCGGCAGTGACCGGTGGCGGCATGGCCGGGGCGGTGGAGCTCACGCCGGGCACCTCCGATGCCCTCGGCAGCCGGAGAGGGAACCTCTCTGTCGGGGGAAGCGCAGAGGAGCAATGGGGTGAGAGACTGGCGGGCAGAGCCGGCTGGGGGGCTACCTGGAGGGCAGGAGCACCGGGAGGAGCGGGAGCCTGCTGCTGTACCTGCCATGGCGCTTGGTCAGGCTGGGGTTTGTTGGGGGCAAGCAGCCCTCGTCTCCACGGCGCTCATTCCGCCGGCACCTGCTGCAGCCAGCCTTGCGCTGGGTTGATTTTTCCTACCGCAACAGCTTCCCATCTCAAGGATTGCCCATCCTGCCCATGCTTTCCTGTCCCGAAGGATGGGTTCCCACCCCCACAATGGTTTTTCATCCCAGCGGTGGCTTGCCATCGGGATGATGGCTTCGCATCCCAAGGGTGATTTCCCAGGGCCGTGATGGTGTCCTAGCCCACCGTTTGCTGGCTCTCCGTCACCCTGTCCCTGGCTTTTTGGGGCCCTGGCTGGTGGGACCCCCAGGGCACGTTACGAAGAGTCCCTTCCTTAACCATTTCATCAAGCAGCCTTTATAGGATGAAAGTGTATTAGCTTTGTTTGTGGAGAGAGAGGGGGAGAGAGAGAGAGAGAGAGACGCCGCGTTCACGTGATACCCTGCAATGTGATGAGGCAGTGGAGTTTTCCTGGAGGCTGTGGTATTGCTCACGCTGAAGGAAAAGAAAGGAAAGGACAGCCCGGCCCTGGAAGCAAGGCCGTTGCTTCCGGGAAGCTTAGAGCTGTCCATGATGGAGAAAGGATACCCCGGGCCCAGCAAGATAACGGCAGCATCCTAGCCCCTCTGCCACGTCTTTGAAACCCTGCCGGCGTCGTCCGGCCTCAGAGATCAGTAACTCCAGCGAGACTGACTCCAGGGACATGCGGATCGGTAGACAAGCAGCAAGAATGCTGCTTTGCAAAGTTGGACTGTGATTAGGAATCGGTAGCGTGGGTGGGAGCGATTAGTCAAGTCGTCTGGTACCTGAAGGATTGAGGAGTACAAGAACCCTGCGTAAAGGCAGACTCGGGCTGTCCCAGTTGGGCTGGGACACGGCACGCGCGTGAAAGAATATTGGCCCCTCTATTTCCATACTTTGCGTCCTGGCCTCTCGCCTCGGTCGGCACGGGCCGTTTGCGAATTGCTCGTGAGAGCGGCTCAGGGCTGGCCTGTGGGCAGGGGCTTTTGCTGGATGAGGTCCGGGCAGCGCCGGCCGAGGCCATAGAGGGGGGCCGAGCGATCCGCGCAGCCGTTGCAGCGGCAGCTGCGGGATCTCGGCGCGCGAGCCTCGGCCAGCGACGCCCGCTCGCCGGCCACAGGGCGAGCTGCGTTTTCGGCGCTGAGCCTGTGTCTGCCTGGCCCCCTGGGGCGGCCGCGGCTCCTTGCCAGGGCCGAATCCAGCTGGCCGGCAGTGATGCTGGTGCTGGGGCGGTGCTGGTGATGCCGGTACTGGGGCAGCGATGGAGGCCTCCGTCCTCCCGGCGTTGGTGCGAATCAGTGTGGTTTCTCCCACGGGCGCCCGCCACCCGGAGCGATGCCCCGTCTACCCATCGTCTCGGTGGCCATCCGCAGCCCAGCTCGGCCACCCGCGGGGTGGGCAGAGGCTGCGTTAAACGCCACCCCCCCACCCCCTCCCGCTGAGCAAATGGCCGCAGGCAGAGAGAGGCGCTGCAAAGCGAACACGCAAGCCTTTTAATGAATGAAACCAGAAACGGGGGGATCTGGGAGAGGGCTGGGGCTGGAGCGGGTGGGTGCAGGTCCCTGCCCGCGGATCTGCTCTGTGCGTGGGTGCTAGGGGGGACGGTGCTGGAGCGGTGGCTTATGGGTAGCCGTACGCGTCGGCTATCTCCATGTCGATCTCCCTCTGCACAAAAAACTGCAGCTGCCCCAGTGTCATCTGGTGGGCCGCCCGCTCCCGCTCCTCCTGGGCCAGCTTCTTCATGCGCTCCCGCTCGGGCCGCTGCTCAGGCGTGATGGGCACGGACTCCTCCTGCTCCTCCAGCGGGGTGGGCATAGCCCGGGGCCAGTGGGAGTCAGCCGGCAGCGCGGAGTCGGCGGGCGGGCGCGGCAGCCGCGGCGGCATGTGCAGCTGCTGCGGCAGCCCCTCCCGCGGGGTTTGGCCCCCCGTGGGCGACAGGCGCAGCCAGCTGGGCCGCTTGGGTTTGGCGGCAGCCCCGGTGCGCGCCTTGGTGCTCGCTGCCGCCGCCGCCGCCGCCGCCGCCGCCGCCGCCGCCGGTGCCGTCTCCTTCTCGCCGTCAGCCGGGGGCTTGGAGGCAGCCGGCCCCGCGCTGGGTGTCGGGGCCGGGGGCAGGGGCCTGGGGACCCTGGGGGGCACGCTGGGGCCGGCCTGGGGCTCCGGCTCGGGCGGTTGGCGCACCGGCCCCACCGCCTTCACCCTTTGCCCCAGCGGGTGGAAGCTTTGGATGGAGGCCAGCAGGTGGGCCCTCAGGTCGGTGCGGGGCGTCCTCAGCCCGCGCAGTGTTTTGGCCTGGACCTTTTTGCGCAGCAGCCTGTCGTGGGGTCGCATGGCGCGGGGATGCGTGCTGCGCGCCTTCTCGACCAGCAGCGGGCGGGGTGGGCGGGCGGGCGGCGGGGGCGGGGCGCTTTGCCCCCCGGCGTCCCCAGGGCTTCTGGGTCGCTCAGGCACCGAGGCGGGCCCATTGGTGTCCTCAGATGCCCTGCGCTTGGTGCCGCCCGCTTGGTGCCCGCCGCTGCCCACCTGCTGCCCGCTGCCACCCGCCGCCTCGCCGTCCCTGTCCGGCTTGCCCTCCCGCGGGGTTTTTGAGTGTTTTGCCACCCGGCACACCACCATCTTCTTCTTCTTGGGCGGCATGTTGTCCCGCGGGGAGGTGTCCTGCGTCTTGGGGGTGCCGGCCGGCGCGGGGCGCTTGGCCTGCTTGCCGCCCGCCTTGCCCGATCTGGGCACCACCCGGCAGGAGGTGACGCCCGGCGGCAGCGGCAAGCGGGTCAAATCCACCCGGGGCTGCCTCCGCAGCGCCTCCTCCACCTCTTGGTGGGGCTTCCTCTTGGGGTCCAGCGAGGGGGACGTCGGCAGCCCCGCGCAGGAGGGGTGGGCGTCCCCTAGCATCGCTGCCGCCGCTTGGTCCTCGGGGCAGTGGCCCTCCGCCCTGTCCTGCGGGAAGCTGGGGAGCCGGTTGCGGAAGGCGGTGCTGTCGGGGACGCCGGGGATATCGGGGTCGTCGGGGACGTCGTGGGCCGTGGCCTCGCTGTGCGCCAGCATGGCCGCCGCCGTCGCTCGCTGCTTGGTGCCGGCGCCCCCTGCCCTGTACTCGGAGAGGTCAGGGAGCTTGATGAGGGAGGTGGTGAAGTCGGGGCCGTTGGGGACATCGAGGACGGTGTCCTCGCTGTCCCCCAGCCCCGCCACCACCGCTCGCTCCTTGGGGCAGCCGCCCTTCGCCACGTACTGGGAGAGGCCGGGGAGCTGGCGGACCAAGGCGGTGAAGCCGGGGCTGTCGGAGATGTCGGGGACGGCCTCGGTGCCGTGCGCGGTTTGGTGGCAGGCGAGCGTCTCGTTGACGTTGGTGTCACCCGGCTGCTGAGGAAAGGCCTCGGCGAAGGTGTGTGGCCCCTGCTCGGACAGGTCCGCGGGCTTCTCCCGGGCCGCCAGGGTGGTCGCCGCTGCTGAAAAAGCAAACAAAGCCAACCCAACCCCGCGGTGATGCAAGGTTTCCTGGGCGCGGGCCGCGCGCCCGCGGGCTCTGCCACCCGCAGATGCTCACCTTTGGGCTTGGTCGTGGTTGTGCCGGTCGGCGGAGCCAGGGCAGGCTGGTGGAGGCTGGCAGCGGGGTGGCTGTCCTGGCTGGCCGCCGCATCCTCCTTGAAGGCCTCTGGCGGCTGCTGGGCACTGCGGGGCAGGGTGTGGAGCACAGGGGGGCCCTGCAGCCAGTGCTGAGCCGCGGGGCGGCAGGGTGGCGGGGGGCCGGGGCGGGCGGGGACGTGCAGCAGGCAGGAGCCCGTGGGGTAGAGGGGCTCCCCCTGGACCACGGCCCACGGCGCCAGGCCCACCGGCTGGTGGGGCAGCAGCGTCCCCGTCAGCACCTGCTGTCCCCAGCCATAGGCAGGGGGCCAGGGAGCAGGCACGGTGGGGAGCTGCGCCCCGCGGGGGAGCTGCACCACGGGAGGGAGCTGCACCCCGTGAGGGAGCTGCACGACACGGGGGAGCGGCGTCATCGGGAGGAGCTGCACCACGGGGGGAAGCGGCACCACGCCGGGGAGCTGCACCAGCTGGCCCGGGGCCCCCAGGGGCGCCGGCACCCCCTGCCAGACGGTGGCCTGGGCCAGCTGGGAGGTGACGGTGTGCACGCGAGCAGGCCCGCGGGACGGCGGCAGCCCCGGGCCAGAGGAGGGCAGCACGCCGGCAGTGACCGGTGGCGGCATGGCCGGGGCGGTGGAGCTCACGCCGGGCACCTCCGATGCCCTCGGCAGCCGGAGAGGGAACCTCTCTGTCGGGGGAAGCGCAGAGGAGCAATGGGGTGAGAGACTGGCGGGCAGAGCCGGCTGGGGGGCTACCTGGAGGGCAGGAGCACCGGGAGGAGCGGGAGCCTGCTGCTGTACCTGCCATGGCGCTTGGTCAGGCTGGGGTTTGTTGGGGGCAAGCAGCCCTCGTCTCCACGGCGCTCATTCCGCCGGCACCTGCTGCAGCCAGCCTTGCGCTGGGTTGATTTTTCCTACCGCAACAGCTTCCCATCTCAAGGATTGCCCATCCTGCCCATGCTTTCCTGTCCCGAAGGATGGGTTCCCACCCCCACAATGGTTTTTCATCCCAGCGGTGGCTTGCCATCGGGATGATGGCTTCGCATCCCAAGGGTGATTTCCCAGGGCCGTGATGGTGTCCTAGCCCACCGTTTGCTGGCTCTCCGTCACCCTGTCCCTGGCTTTTTGGGGCCCTGGCTGGTGGGACCCCCAGGGCACGTTACGAAGAGTCCCTTCCTTAACCATTTCATCAAGCAGCCTTTATAGGATGAAAGTGTATTAGCTTTGTTTGTGGAGAGAGAGGGGGAGAGAGAGAGAGAGAGACGCCGCGTTCACGTGATACCCTGCAATGTGATGAGGCAGTGGAGTTTTCCTGGAGGCTGTGGTATTGCTCACGCTGAAGGAAAAGAAAGGAAAGGACAGCCCGGCCCTGGAAGCAAGGCCGTTGCTTCCGGGAAGCTTAGAGCTGTCCATGATGGAGAAAGGATACCCCGGGCCCAGCAAGATAACGGCAGCATCCTAGCCCCTCTGCCACGTCTTTGAAACCCTGCCGGCGTCGTCCGGCCTCAGAGATCAGTAACTCCAGCGAGACTGACTCCAGGGACATGCGGATCGGTAGACAAGCAGCAAGAATGCTGCTTTGCAAAGTTGGACTGTGATTAGGAATCGGTAGCGTGGGTGGGAGCGATTAGTCAAGTCGTCTGGTACCTGAAGGATTGAGGAGTACAAGAACCCTGCGTAAAGGCAGACTCGGGCTGCCCCAGTTGGGCTGGGACACGGCACGCGCGTGAAAGAATATTGGCCCCTCTATTTCCATACTTTGCGTCCTGGCCTCTCGCCTCGGTCGGCACGGGCCGTTTGCGAATTGCTCGTGAGAGCGGCTCAGGGCTGGCCTGTGGGCAGGGGCTTTTGCTGGATGAGGTCCGGGCAGCGCCGGCCGAGGCCATAGAGGGGGGGCCGAGCGATCCGCGCAGCCGTTGCAGCGGCAGCTGCGGGATCTCGGCGCGCGAGCCTCGGCCAGCGACGCCCGCTCGCCGGCCACAGGGCGAGCTGCGTTTTCGGCGCTGAGCCTGTGTCTGCCTGGCCCCCTGGGGCGGCCGCGGCTCCTTGCCAGGGCCGAATCCAGCTGGCCGGCAGTGATGCTGGTGCTGGGGCGGTGCTGGTGATGCCGGTACTGGGGCAGCGATGGAGGCCTCCGTCCTCCCGGCGTTGGTGCGAATCAGTGTGGTTTCTCCCACGGGCGCCCGCCACCCGGAGCGATGCCCCGTCTACCCATCGTCTCGGTGGCCATCCGCAGCCCAGCTCGGCCACCCGCGGGGTGGGCAGAGGCTGCGTTAAACGCCACCCCCCCACCCCCTCCCGCTGAGCAAATGGCCGCAGGCAGAGAGAGGCGCTGCAAAGCGAACACGCAAGCCTTTTAATGAATGAAACCAGAAACGGGGGGATCTGGGAGAGGGCTGGGGCTGGAGCGGGTGGGTGCAGGTCCCTGCCCGCGGATCTGCTCTGTGCGTGGGTGCTAGGGGGGACGGTGCTGGAGCGGTGGCTTATGGGTAGCCGTACGCGTCGGCTATCTCCATGTCGATCTCCCTCTGCACAAAAAACTGCAGCTGCCCCAGTGTCATCTGGTGGGCCGCCCGCTCCCGCTCCTCCTGGGCCAGCTTCTTCATGCGCTCCCGCTCGGGCCGCTGCTCAGGCGTGATGGGCACGGACTCCTCCTGCTCCTCCAGCGGGGTGGGCATAGCCCGGGGCCAGTGGGAGTCAGCCGGCAGCGCGGAGTCGGCGGGCGGGCGCGGCAGCCGCGGCGGCATGTGCAGCTGCTGCGGCAGCCCCTCCCGCGGGGTTTGGCCCCCCGTGGGCGACAGGCGCAGCCAGCTGGGCCGCTTGGGTTTGGCGGCAGCCCCGGTGCGCGCCTTGGTGCTCGCTGCCGCCGCCGCCGCCGCCGCCGCCGCCGCCGCCGCCGCCGCCGGTGCCGTCTCCTTCTCGCCGTCAGCCGGGGGCTTGGAGGCAGCCGGCCCCGCGCTGGGTGTCGGGGCCGGGGGCAGGGGCCTGGGGACCCTGGGGGGCACGCTGGGGCCGGCCTGGGGCTCCGGCTCGGGCGGTTGGCGCACCGGCCCCACCGCCTTCACCCTTTGCCCCAGCGGGTGGAAGCTTTGGATGGAGGCCAGCAGGTGGGCCCTCAGGTCGGTGCGGGGCGTCCTCAGCCCGCGCAGTGTTTTGGCCTGGACCTTTTTGCGCAGCAGCCTGTCGTGGGGTCGCATGGCGCGGGGATGCGTGCTGCGCGCCTTCTCGACCAGCAGCGGGCGGGGTGGGCGGGCGGGCGGCGGGGGCGGGGCGCTTTGCCCCCCGGCGTCCCCAGGGCTTCTGGGTCGCTCAGGCACCGAGGCGGGCCCATTGGTGTCCTCAGATGCCCTGCGCTTGGTGCCGCCCGCTTGGTGCCCGCCGCTGCCCACCTGCTGCCCGCTGCCACCCGCCGCCTCGCCGTCCCTGTCCGGCTTGCCCTCCCGCGGGGTTTTTGAGTGTTTTGCCACCCGGCACACCACCATCTTCTTCTTCTTGGGCGGCATGTTGTCCCGCGGGGAGGTGTCCTGCGTCTTGGGGGTGCCGGCCGGCGTGGGGCGCTTGGCCTGCTTGCCGCCCGCCTTGCCCGATCTGGGCACCACCCGGCAGGAGGTGACGCCCGGCGGCAGCGGCAAGCGGGTCAAATCCACCCGGGGCTGCCTCCGCAGCGCCTCCTCCACCTCTTGGTGGGGCTTCCTCTTGGGGTCCAGCGAGGGGGACGTCGGCAGCCCCGCGCAGGAGGGGTGGGCGTCCCCTAGCATCGCTGCCGCCGCTTGGTCCTCGGGGCAGTGGCCCTCCGCCCTGTCCTGCGGGAAGCTGGGGAGCCGGTTGCGGAAGGCGGTGCTGTCGGGGACGCCGGGGATATCGGGGTCGTCGGGGACGTCGTGGGCCGTGGCCTCGCTGTGCGCCAGCATGGCCGCCGCCGTCGCTCGCTGCTTGGTGCCGGTGCCCCCTGCCCTGTACTCGGAGAGGTCAGGGAGCTTGATGAGGGAGGTGGTGAAGTCGGGGCCGTTGGTGACATCGAGGACGGTGTCCTCGCTGTCCCCCAGCCCCGCCACCACCGCTCGCTCCTTGGGGCAGCCGCCCTTCGCCACGTACTGGGAGAGGCCGGGGAGCTGGCGGACCAAGGCGGTGAAGCCGGGGCTGTCGGAGATGTCGGGGACGGCCTCGGTGCCGTGCGCGGTTTGGTGGCAGGCGAGCGTCTCGTTGACGTTGGTGTCACCCGGCTGCTGAGGAAAGGCCTCAGCGAAGGTGTGTGGCCCCTGCTCGGACAGGTCCGCGGGCTTCTCCCGGGCCGCCAGGGTGGTCGCCGCTGCTGAAAAAGCAAACAAAGCCAACCCAACCCCGCGGTGATGCAAGGTTTCCTGGGCGCGGGCCGCGCGCCCGCGGGCTCTGCCACCCGCAGATGCTCACCTTTGGGCTTGGTCGTGGTTGTGCCGGTCGGCGGAGCCAGGGCAGGCTGGTGGAGGCTGGCAGCGGGGTGGCTGTCCTGGCTGGCCGCCGCATCCTCCTTGAAGGCCTCTGGCGGCTGCTGGGCACTGCGGGGCAGGGTGTGGAGCACAGGGGGGCCCTGCAGCCAGTGCTGAGCCGCGGGGCGGCAGGGTGGCGGGGGGCCGGGGCGGGCGGGGACGTGCAGCAGGCAGGAGCCCGTGGGGTAGAGGGGCTCCCCCTGGACCACGGCCCACGGCGCCAGGCCCACCGGCTGGTGGGGCAGCAGCGTCCCCGTCAGCACCTGCTGTCCCCAGCCATAGGCAGGGGGCCAGGGAGCAGGCACGGTGGGGAGCTGCGCCCCGCGGGGGAGCTGCACCACGGGAGGGAGCTGCACCCCGTGAGGGAGCTGCACGACACGGGGGAGCGGCGTCATCGGGAGGAGCTGCACCACGGGGGGAAGCGGCACCACGCCGGGGAGCTGCACCAGCTGGCCCGGGGCCCCCAGGGGCGCCGGCACCCCCTGCCAGACGGTGGCCTGGGCCAGCTGGGAGGTGACGGTGTGCACACGAGCAGGCCCGCGGGACGGCGGCAGCCCCGGGCCAGAGGAGGGCAGCACGCCGGCAGTGACCGGTGGCGGCATGGCCGGGGCGGTGGAGCTCACGCCGGGCACCTCCGATGCCCTCGGCAGCCGGAGAGGGAACCTCTCTGTCGGGGGAAGCGCAGAGGAGCAATGGGGTGAGAGACTGGCGGGCAGAGCCGGCTGGGGGGCTACCTGGAGGGCAGGAGCACCGGGAGGAGCGGGAGCCTGCTGCTGTACCTGCCATGGCGCTTGGTCAGGCTGGGGTTTGTTGGGGGCAAGCAGCCCTCGTCTCCACGGCGCTCATTCCGCCGGCACCTGCTGCAGCCAGCCTTGCGCTGGGTTGATTTTTCCTACCGCAACAGCTTCCCATCTCAAGGATTGCCCATCCTGCCCATGCTTTCCTGTCCCGAAGGATGGGTTCCCACCCCCACAATGGTTTTTCATCCCAGCGGTGGCTTGCCATCGGGATGATGGCTTCGCATCCCAAGGGTGATTTCCCAGGGCCGTGATGGTGTCCTAGCCCACCGTTTGCTGGCTCTCCGTCACCCTGTCCCTGGCTTTTTGGGGCCCTGGCTGGTGGGACCCCCAGGGCACGTTACGAAGAGTCCCTTCCTTAACCATTTCATCAAGCAGCCTTTATAGGATGAAAGTGTATTAGCTTTGTTTGTGGAGAGAGAGGGGGAGAGAGAGAGAGAGAGACGCCGCGTTCACGTGATACCCTGCAATGTGATGAGGCAGTGGAGTTTTCCTGGAGGCTGTGGTATTGCTCACGCTGAAGGAAAAGAAAGGAAAGGACAGCCCGGCCCTGGAAGCAAGGCCGTTGCTTCCGGGAAGCTTAGAGCTGTCCATGATGGAGAAAGGATACCCCGGGCCCAGCAAGATAACGGCAGCATCCTAGCCCCTCTGCCACGTCTTTGAAACCCTGCCGGCGTCGTCCGGCCTCAGAGATCAGTAACTCCAGCGAGACTGACTCCAGGGACATGCGGATCGGTAGACAAGCAGCAAGAATGCTGCTTTGCAAAGTTGGACTGTGATTAGGAATCGGTAGCGTGGGTGGGAGCGATTAGTCAAGTCGTCTGGTACCTGAAGGATTGAGGAGTACAAGAACCCTGCGTAAAGGCAGACTCGGGCTGCCCCAGTTGGGCTGGGACACGGCACGCGCGTGAAAGAATATTGGCCCCTCTATTTCCATACTTTGCGTCCTGGCCTCTCGCCTCGGTCGGCACGGGCCGTTTGCGAATTGCTCGTGAGAGCGGCTCAGGGCTGGCCTGTGGGCAGGGGCTTTTGCTGGATGAGGTCCGGGCAGCGCCGGCCGAGGCCATAGAGGGGGGCCGAGCGATCCGCGCAGCCGTTGCAGCGGCAGCTGCGGGATCTCGGCGCGCGAGCCTCGGCCAGCGACGCCCGCTCGCCGGCCACAGGGCGAGCTGCGTTTTCGGCGCTGAGCCTGTGTCTGCCTGGCCCCCTGGGGCGGCCGCGGCTCCTTGCCAGGGCCGAATCCAGCTGGCCGGCAGTGATGCTGGTGCTGGGGCGGTGCTGGTGATGCCGGTACTGGGGCAGCGATGGAGGCCTCCGTCCTCCCGGCGTTGGTGCGAATCAGTGTGGTTTCTCCCACGGGCGCCCGCCACCCGGAGCGATGCCCCGTCTACCCATCGTCTCGGTGGCCATCCGCAGCCCAGCTCGGCCACCCGCGGGGTGGGCAGAGGCTGCGTTAAACGCCACCCCCCCACCCCCTCCCGCTGAGCAAATGGCCGCAGGCAGAGAGAGGCGCTGCAAAGCGAACACGCAAGCCTTTTAATGAATGAAACCAGAAACGGGGGGATCTGGGAGAGGGCTGGGGCTGGAGCGGGTGGGTGCAGGTCCCTGCCCGCGGATCTGCTCTGTGCGTGGGTGCTAGGGGGGACGGTGCTGGAGCGGTGGCTTATGGGTAGCCGTACGCGTCGGCTATCTCCATGTCGATCTCCCTCTGCACAAAAAACTGCAGCTGCCCCAGTGTCATCTGGTGGGCCGCCCGCTCCCGCTCCTCCTGGGCCAGCTTCTTCATGCGCTCCCGCTCGGGCCGCTGCTCAGGCGTGATGGGCACGGACTCCTCCTGCTCCTCCAGCGGGGTGGGCATAGCCCGGGGCCAGCGGGAGTCAGCCGGCAGCGCGGAGTCGGCGGGCGGGCGCGGCAGCCGCGGCGGCATGTGCAGCTGCTGCGGCAGCCCCTCCCGCGGGGTTTGGCCCCCCGTGGGCGACAGGCGCAGCCAGCTGGGCCGCTTGGGTTTGGCGGCAGCCCCGGTGCGCGCCTTGGTGCTCGCTGCCGCCGCCGCCGCCGCCGCCGGTGCCGTCTCCTTCTCGCCGTCAGCCGGGGGCTTGGAGGCAGCCGGCCCCGCGCTGGGTGTCGGGGCCGGGGGCAGGGGCCTGGGGACCCTGGGGGGCACGCTGGGGCCGGCCTGGGGCTCCGGCTCGGGCGGTTGGCGCACCGGCCCCACCGCCTTCACCCTTTGCCCCAGCGGGTGGAAGCTTTGGATGGAGGCCAGCAGGTGGGCCCTCAGGTCGGTGCGGGGCGTCCTCAGCCCGCGCAGTGTTTTGGCCTGGACCTTTTTGCGCAGCAGCCTGTCGTGGGGTCGCATGGCACGGGGATGCGTGCTGCGCGCCTTCTCGACCAGCAGCGGGCGGGGTGGGCGGGCGGGCGGCGGGGGCGGGGCACTTTGCCCCCCGGCGTCCCCAGGGCTTCTGGGTCGCTCAGGCACCGAGGCGGGCCCATTGGTGTCCTCAGATGCCCTGCGCTTGGTGCCGCCCGCTTGGTGCCCGCCGCTGCCCACCTGCTGCCCGCTGCCACCCGCCGCCTCGCCGTCCCTGTCCGGCTTGCCCTCCCGCGGGGTTTTTGAGTGTTTTGCCACCCGGCACACCACCATCTTCTTCTTCTTGGGCGGCATGTTGTCCCGCGGGGAGGTGTCCTGCGTCTTGGGGGTGCCGGCCGGCGTGGGGCGCTTGGCCTGCTTGCCGCCCGCCTTGCCCGATCTGGGCACCACCCGGCAGGAGGTGACGCCCGGCGGCAGCGGCAAGCGGGTCAAATCCACCCGGGGCTGCCTCCGCAGCGCCTCCTCCACCTCTTGGTGGGGCTTCCTCTTGGGGTCCAGCGAGGGGGACGTCGGCAGCCCCGCGCAGGAGGGGTGGGCGTCCCCTAGCATCGCTGCCGCCGCTTGGTCCTCGGGGCAGTGGCCCTCCGCCCTGTCCTGCGGGAAGCTGGGGAGCCGGTTGCGGAAGGCGGTGCTGTCGGGGACGCCGGGGATATCGGGGTCGTCGGGGACGTCGTGGGCCGTGGCCTCGCTGTGCGCCAGCATGGCCGCCGCCGTCGCTCGCTGCTTGGTGCCGGCGCCCCCTGCCCTGTACTCGGAGAGGTCAGGGAGCTTGATGAGGGAGGTGGTGAAGTCGGGGCCGTTGGTGACATCGAGGACGGTGTCCTCGCTGTCCCCCAGCCCCGCCACCACCGCTCGCTCCTTGGGGCAGCCGCCCTTCGCCACGTACTGGGAGAGGCCGGGGAGCTGGCGGACCAAGGCGGTGAAGCCGGGGCTGTCGGAGATGTCGGGGACGGCCTCGGTGCCGTGCGCGGTTTGGTGGCAGGCGAGCGTCTCGTTGACGTTGGTGTCACCCGGCTGCTGAGGAAAGGCCTCGGCGAAGGTGTGTGGCCCCTGCTCGGACAGGTCCGCGGGCTTCTCCCGGGCCGCCAGGGTGGTCGCCGCTGCTGAAAAAGCAAACAAAGCCAACCCAACCCCGCGGTGATGCAAGGTTTCCTGGGCGCGGGCCGCGCGCCCGCGGGCTCTGCCACCCGCAGATGCTCACCTTTGGGCTTGGTCGTGGTTGTGCCGGTCGGCGGAGCCAGGGCAGGCTGGTGGAGGCTGGCAGCGGGGTGGCTGTCCTGGCTGGCCGCCGCATCCTCCTTGAAGGCCTCTGGCGGCTGCTGGGCACTGCGGGGCAGGGTGTGGAGCACAGGGGGGCCCTGCAGCCAGTGCTGAGCCGCGGGGCGGCAGGGTGGCGGGGGGCCGGGGCGGGCGGGGACGTGCAGCAGGCAGGAGCCCGTGGGGTAGAGGGGCTCCCCCTGGACCACGGCCCACGGCGCCAGGCCCACCGGCTGGTGGGGCAGCAGCGTCCCCGTCAGCACCTGCTGTCCCCAGCCATAGGCAGGGGGCCAGGGAGCAGGCACGGTGGGGAGCTGCGCCCCGCGGGGGAGCTGCACCACGGGAGGGAGCTGCACCCCGTGAGGGAGCTGCACGACACGGGGGAGCGGCGTCATCGGGAGGAGCTGCACCACGGGGGGAAGCGGCACCACGCCGGGGAGCTGCACCAGCTGGCCCGGGGCCCCCAGGGGCGCCGGCACCCCCTGCCAGACGGTGGCCTGGGCCAGCTGGGAGGTGACGGTGTGCACGCGAGCAGGCCCGCGGGACGGCGGCAGCCCCGGGCCAGAGGAGGGCAGCACGCCGGCAGTGACCGGTGGCGGCATGGCCGGGGCGGTGGAGCTCACGCCGGGCACCTCCGATGCCCTCGGCAGCCGGAGAGGGAACCTCTCTGTCGGGGGAAGCGCAGAGGAGCAATGGGGTGAGAGACTGGCGGGCAGAGCCGGCTGGGGGGCTACCTGGAGGGCAGGAGCACCGGGAGGAGCGGGAGCCTGCTGCTGTACCTGCCATGGCGCTTGGTCAGGCTGGGGTTTGTTGGGGGCAAGCAGCCCTCGTCTCCACGGCGCTCATTCCGCCGGCACCTGCTGCAGCCAGCCTTGCGCTGGGTTGATTTTTCCTACCGCAACAGCTTCCCATCTCAAGGATTGCCCATCCTGCCCATGCTTTCCTGTCCCGAAGGATGGGTTCCCACCCCCACAATGGTTTTTCATCCCAGCGGTGGCTTGCCATCGGGATGATGGCTTCGCATCCCAAGGGTGATTTCCCAGGGCCGTGATGGTGTCCTAGCCCACCGTTTGCTGGCTCTCCGTCACCCTGTCCCTGGCTTTTTGGGGCCCTGGCTGGTGGGACCCCCAGGGCACGTTACGAAGAGTCCCTTCCTTAACCATTTCATCAAGCAGCCTTTATAGGATGAAAGTGTATTAGCTTTGTTTGTGGAGAGAGAGGGGGAGAGAGAGAGAGAGAGACGCCGCGTTCACGTGATACCCTGCAATGTGATGAGGCAGTGGAGTTTTCCTGGAGGCTGTGGTATTGCTCACGCTGAAGGAAAAGAAAGGAAAGGACAGCCCGGCCCTGGAAGCAAGGCCGTTGCTTCCGGGAAGCTTAGAGCTGTCCATGATGGAGAAAGGATACCCCGGGCCCAGCAAGATAACGGCAGCATCCTAGCCCCTCTGCCACGTCTTTGAAACCCTGCCGGCGTCGTCCGGCCTCAGAGATCAGTAACTCCAGCGAGACTGACTCCAGGGACATGCGGATCGGTAGACAAGCAGCAAGAATGCTGCTTTGCAAAGTTGGACTGTGATTAGGAATCGGTAGCGTGGGTGGGAGCGATTAGTCAAGTCGTCTGGTACCTGAAGGATTGAGGAGTACAAGAACCCTGCGTAAAGGCAGACTCGGGCTGCCCCAGTTGGGCTGGGACACGGCACGCGCGTGAAAGAATATTGGCCCCTCTATTTCTATACTTTGCGTCCTGGCCTCTCGCCTCGGTCGGCACGGGCCGTTTGCGAATTGCTCGTGAGAGCGGCTCAGGGCTGGCCTGTGGGCAGGGGCTTTTGCTGGATGAGGTCCGGGCAGCGCCGGCCGAGGCCATAGAGGGGGGCCGAGCGATCCGCGCAGCCGTTGCAGCGGCAGCTGCGGGATCTCGGCGCGCGAGCCTCGGCCAGCGACGCCCGCTCGCCGGCCACAGGGCGAGCTGCGTTTTCGGCGCTGAGCCTGTGTCTGCCTGGCCCCCTGGGGCGGCCGCGGCTCCTTGCCAGGGCCGAATCCAGCTGGCCGGCAGTGATGCTGGTGCTGGGGCGGTGCTGGTGATGCCGGTACTGGGGCAGCGATGGAGGCCTCCGTCCTCCCGGCGTTGGTGCGAATCAGTGTGGTTTCTCCCACGGGCGCCCGCCACCCGGAGCGATGCCCCGTCTACCCATCGTCTCGGTGGCCATCCGCAGCCCAGCTCGGCCACCCGCGGGGTGGGCAGAGGCTGCGTTAAACGCCACCCCCCCACCCCCTCCCGCTGAGCAAATGGCCGCAGGCAGAGAGAGGCGCTGCAAAGCGAACACGCAAGCCTTTTAATGAATGAAACCAGAAACGGGGGGATCTGGGAGAGGGCTGGGGCTGGAGCGGGTGGGTGCAGGTCCCTGCCCGCGGATCTGCTCTGTGCGTGGGTGCTAGGGGGGACGGTGCTGGAGCGGTGGCTTATGGGTAGCCGTACGCGTCGGCTATCTCCATGTCGATCTCCCTCTGCACAAAAAACTGCAGCTGCCCCAGTGTCATCTGGTGGGCCGCCCGCTCCCGCTCCTCCTGGGCCAGCTTCTTCATGCGCTCCCGCTCGGGCCGCTGCTCAGGCGTGATGGGCACGGACTCCTCCTGCTCCTCCAGCGGGGTGGGCATAGCCCGGGGCCAGCGGGAGTCAGCCGGCAGCGCGGAGTCGGCGGGCGGGCGCGGCAGCCGCGGCGGCATGTGCAGCTGCTGCGGCAGCCCCTCCCGCGGGGTTTGGCCCCCCGTGGGCGACAGGCGCAGCCAGCTGGGCCGCTTGGGTTTGGCGGCAGCCCCGGTGCGCGCCTTGGTGCTCGCTGCCGCCGCCGCCGCCGCCGCCGGTGCCGTCTCCTTCTCGCCGTCAGCCGGGGGCTTGGAGGCAGCCGGCCCCGCGCTGGGTGTCGGGGCCGGGGGCAGGGGCCTGGGGACCCTGGGGGGCACGCTGGGGCCGGCCTGGGGCTCCGGCTCGGGCGGTTGGCGCACCGGCCCCACCGCCTTCACCCTTTGCCCCAGCGGGTGGAAGCTTTGGATGGAGGCCAGCAGGTGGGCCCTCAGGTCGGTGTGGGGCGTTCACGTGATACCCTGCAATGTGATGAGGCAGTGGAGTTTTCCTGGAGACATACATCCTTTGCCAAAGGAAACACCAGATTTGTGGGAACTGATGGCAGCCGCAGACTCTCCCTTTGCATTGGCTGTGCTCGTGGTGATGAGTCCATTGAGAAGAGAGTTATTTTGCACCGGTCTCGGTGAACATACCTTGGCCTAATGAAATACCAAAAATTTCAGATGCGGTGAAATGGGATTCTTAATTGAGTTGGAATGTGTTAAGTATGCTTTATTATTTATTATTTATTAGCAAGGTTCAGAATCATTAGGAAACTTGCATGGAAGTAAAATTTGGGGTGTTTCTTTATGGAATAGCTCCATAAAGCCAGGCAAAATTGTGTATTTTTATATGACCTTGTGCTGAAAAAGCTGTGGTGAAAGCCTTAATTAATGCTCATTTAAACTCTCCTCTGTTTTCAGAGCACGATAGCAGCATTGCCGATGATTTTTTCAGTCTCCTGTGAATCTAGTTTACTCTGCACAGGGAGTTCCTTATGAGTACTTTTTTCCAAGTTTTTTGAACTGAGGACAGCTGGAGTACAGTTATGCTCAGGCCTGAGTAAGTAATTTTTACTACAGTCATGTTGAGAAGCCTTCTGACTGAATTTCCGAAGTCCTTCGGCAGTGCCTACATCAGTGTGCAGGGATGTGTCCGAATGGGGCTCTCCGGGTGAGGGTAGGTACTGGAAAGCGTTTGACTTCAGGGGGTGAAATACAGCTAAGATGTTTTAACCACACTGAGGGAAAGTATGCTTACAGAGCAAAATGAGCTTTGACTGTTGTTCAGATACAAGAACCGGGTGTTGGCTCAGTGACTAAATTGAGTGTGTTCCTTCTGGAACAATACTGCTTGGTCACCCACTGAGGGTGAGGGTGGTCCATTCCACAGAAAGGATCACAGATCCCTAGGTCTGTCTTCAGAGAACCCTTGGACCAGCACACCTCATCTCCCATCTTCAGGTGAGAAGAAAGAAGGTGGTTTGAAAATTTGAGTGCAAACAAACCAACAGAAAACTACCCCAACGTGGCGACAGACTTGTCGGTTATCATCCACAACTGCAGAATAAAAGAGCTGGGTGAAAAAGAAGAGAAGGGCCTAAGGCACAGGATAATATCACGCATAGGTAGAGATAAAATTAAGAAACGTAGGATACAGAATGAGTTTTAGTTGGAACCCTGAATAATTGTTTTGCATTTTAGAAGGAAAGGCCAGGAAGGAAAAGCTTATATTCAGTTGTTTAATGAGAGATAAGAAATACCACTTGAAACAGCAGTGGCAAATACGCTTTTCCTTAGTCTTCACCAGCAAAGGTTGATTGTAACCAGCTTTAGGGAGATTTAGTTTAGTAAAATACCTGGATCATGGGCTAGAGAAGAGAGTACATTACACAATGTGCAGATAAAACTTCTGCTTGAATAGCAAGGGCACGAGCCAACGCACCTTTTGTAAACGGAGGGATGGCGTTACATCTCAGGTGACTGAAGAGCAAACCTTGTACCTGCTGACAAAGGGGAAAAGAGTTGGAAGGTATTTACATATTTGTTGTACTACTAATCCAAATTTGGCTGAATGTTTTATAGTCTATAAACACAAGGGAGGGGATAGGATGAAGAACAGTCGTGATCAAACTGAAGAACAAGAGTTGGACCTGGCCCTGTCTCCGCAAACTCTGGTTGTGAGAGCACGGGGTGGAAATCTGAGCTCTGCCGCCAATTAGAAAAACCGACGGCCGGGGCTGCGTGCCAGGTGGCTGTGCTGGTGCTGCGTTGTGTGTGAATGCTCCAGCACACTCAGGTACATGGGGCTCCCTGCAAAATGGAGGTGAAGCTGCTTCATGCTGAAACACGTCCATGAAGGTGGCGATCGTGCCCCTGGTTCATATCATGCCTCATAATGGCTGGGCTTGCCCAGGCAGGTGGCGGTCCAGAGTTCATGCCCTCGGCCTGAAGCTTCACAGCCACATCACTCCCTGCGCCTCCAGGAATGAGACAGAGACTTGCAGAGCCAAGACAGCGTGTGTGGGACTGCGTCACTGCACCCGAGCGGCTGGGACGCTCTGTGGGGTAGGGATGGATTCTGGGCTTTGACATGGAAGTATGGAGCCTGAGGTGCAGGAAGGACAAGCTGGGGCAGGCATCAATCCCGATGTTCGTTAAGGATGGGAAAGGGCTGGACTGGATTCCGCTGGCGGTTGCAGAATGTCCTATGCTGGGCAGAAGGCGGGCTTACACCGGGAGGTCTGGGAGCTAAACCTGGCACCGATGCAGCTCCTGGCCAGATACACTCTTGTCGCAAATGGGTGATTTAGAACGCTTAAGGAATCACTGACAAAGGCCTTAGCAAAAGTGGTTTTCATACGATGTGGTAAAAGTGCTACTTAACAAAGTTCGATGGCAAGGTCCACTCCATTAATTACTGCACAGAAGAATCATAGAAAGGAAAACTGAGTTACACTCGAGTTGGAATGCTTCACGGAGAGACCGGAGATGCAAAGAGTAAGGAAGAGCCTCTCGTCGAGTCGCGAGGTTCAGAGCAGACCCCCTCGCTTCCTAAACTCCTGATGCATCTCCTCTGCATCATGATGGGCAGTAATCAGGGTTCTCTGTCCCTGGCTCCAAATTCCTTCTAGCAATGGACTCAGGCCATCGCGTTGCAACAGTTTTCTCACCAATGTGAGAATGATTCCAATGGGGTAGGTAATAAATCTCGATATGATATCTAGTTAGATTGTAGCAGCTGGTGAGTTGGGACAGGAGCTAAATAGTTAAATTCGCATCCCATAATTTTGGTAAAATTACAAATGCAGATATTTGATAGAATCGCAACAGGTTCTCATACACACACATCTGTTTCCAGCATAGACCAGCACAGTTTCAGGGCTTTCATCAGGATGTATCTCATAATGACAAACGTTTTGCTCAGTGCAAGGCAAATGCCTTGGCCCTTACTGGTATTACTTTCACAAATCAGTCCCTCTTGTTCCTGTACAGCACAAGCATCAACACCAACAGTTTGCCATGTGTTCCTGTTTTGTTGGGCCCATACTCGATGTTCGAACGGACAGAGGACAGTTCCATTGTGATTTAATCCTGGCGCAATGACTGGGGATAGTGTTGGGACATTTAGGGGGCTTGGCAAGCGCAGAGTCCCCGTGTTTGTGTGGCTGTGAATGGGGTTCCAAGGGTCGTTGAGGACCAGCAACAGCTTTCAGTCCCGGCACATTTGGTGTGGGAGAAATCGCCGGACGTTTGCAACTTCGGCGCTGAGCTCCATACACCAGGTAGCCCCGGGGCTTGCACTTTTTCCTGCAAGTCCCAGAGGGAGAAGCTCTGGCCTGGGCTCTCTCCATCTTCTGCCGTCGCAGATGGATGTTTGAAGGATGCTGTCCTTGAAGACAAGATGTATCCAGGCACACTGTGAAAATGATTGGTCTGTTCCTCGACCGTATCATCGTGGGTGTGAGTAAAGATCCCAGTGTGATGTGCTTCGTGCACACAATGCCTGCAGCTGTTGGGTAGAGAAGGGACAAACCTTGCCTCTCTGATGGCATCTGATGACTGATGCCTCTGACTGATGGCATCAGCCAATGGCACACAGGCAGCAAATGGCAATCCCTGCGATGCCACCTGGGGCGTCTGTCACACACCCGCCCTGCGTGGGAATTGCTTTCCTTCAGGTCCTCTGCTGTTCCTGCAGGCCCTGGCATCTCACATAGCTCTGTGGGCTTGCATTTGAACATTAAATTGAGTAGCTGCCCTAAATTCTGTAAGTCAACGTGGGGATGAACATGAGACAACTGGCAACATAGTTAGTGGAGATCTAGTAAATACAGCCAAAGGAGAAGGGACAGAATGAGCTCTCCCTATGGCACATGACTCCGATTGTTCCGATCAATAACTCTATAAGCTGCCCTGAACATCATGAGTTCAGCTGCCTTTAATTTGGACATCAGCTGTCATTTCAGAAGGCCAAAGGAAATTCCGAACAGCCTCTAAGAGGATGCGCCCAGATCCTGCCCTGTCTCTATGACCTACTCCATTTCAGTTTACAGTTCCCCGGACATTTCTTTGACCACCTCCGGCACCTCAGAGTTGTTGAGAGGGTGCTGTGTACATCAGGGTTGGACTAGATGACCTTTAAAGGTCCCTTCAATCCCAAAGCATTCTATGATTCTATGGTTCTATGATCACCCCCAGGACATTTCCAAGGGGATGTCTCAAGGAGAAGATCAAGGCAGGGATTACTATGAAGACATGGAGCTTTCCTGAGTCTGACTTTTCACTTTCCTATTCCAGGGGGGTAGGGAGAGGGGAGAGAAAAGGATAAATGGAACAGGAGCTCTCAAGTTTTAACAAGTCACTGAGGCTCCTGAACTGCAACTTTGAGTGGTCAGTAGGTATTCCAGAAGCCTGGTAAAGTGCCTTCAGCTACTCCTCTGCCTATGGACAGCACCAGCATCACCTCTGCTGGACCCACAGGCTTAGTCTGACCTGCCCTTTTCCACCTGCAAACAGGACCATGCACCAAGCCAGTGCCCCACAAACAGGCAGGTTTCTGGAGGACCCAGGTGAGGGCACAGAAGCTGGGATGGGGGTCTGTGAGTGCAAACAGGGAAAAGACATGGGACAGGGAAACACATAGAATCATAGAATGCTTTGGGATGGAAGGGACCTTTAAAGGTCATCTAGTCCAACCCCCCTGCAATGGGCAGGGACATCTCCAACTAGATCGAGTTGCTCAGAGCCCCATCCAGCCTGGCCTTGAATGTTTCCAAGGATGGGGCATCTACCACCTCTCTGGGCAACCTGTGCCAGTGTTTCACCACCCTCATCATGAAAAATTTTTTCCTTGTGTTCAGTCTAAATCTCCTCTCCTTTAGTTTAAAACCATTCCCCCTTGTCCTGTCGCAGCAGGCCTTGCTAAAAAGACTATCCCCAGCTTTCTTGTAGGCGCCCTTTAAGTATTGAAAGGCCGCAATAAGGTCTCCCTGCAGCCTTCTCTTCTCCATGCTGAACAACCCCAGCTCTTTCAGCCTTTCCTCATAGCTGAGCTGTTCCAGCCCTCTCATCATTTTTGTGGCCCTCCTCTAGACCCGCTCCAACAGGTCCATGTCCTTCCTGTACTAAGGACCCCAGAGCTGGACGCGGGGCTCCAGGTGGGGTCTCACCAGAGCAGAGTAGAGGGGCAGAATCCCCTCCCTCGACCTGCTCGCCACGCTTCTTTGGATGCAGCCCAGGAGACCGTTGGCCATCTGGGCTGCGAGAGCACATTGCCGGCTCATGTCCAGCTTTTCGTCTATCCATAGCCCCAAGTCCTTCTCGGCAGGGCTGCTCTCAATCCCTTCATCCCCCAGCCTGCACTGATACTGGGTATTGCCCCAACCCAGGTGCAGGACCCTGCACTTGTCCTTGTTGAACCTCATGAGGTTCCCACATGCCCACCTCTCCAGCCTGTCCATGTCCCTCTGGATGCCATCCCGTCCCTCAGGCATGTCGACTGCACCACTCAGCTTGGTGTCATCTGCAAACTTGCTGAGGGTGCACTTGATCCCGCTTTCTACGTCCTTGATGAAGATACTGAACAGCACTGGCCCCAGTATGGACCCCTGAGGGACACTACTCATCACTGGTCTCCATCTGGACATCGAGCCACTGACCACTACCCTCTGGATGCGACCATCCAGCCAATTCCTTAGCCACCAAACAGTCCGCCCATCAAATCCACATCCTTCCAATTTAGAGAGGAGGATATTGTGGGGGACCATGTCAAAGGCCTTACAGAAGTCCAGAGAGATGACATCCATAGCTCTTCCCTCCTCCACTGATGTAGTTCCTCCATCACAGAAGGCCACTAGGTTGGTCGGGCAGGACTTGCCCTTGGTGAAGCCGTGCTGGCTGTCCCAAATCACCTCCCTGTCCTCCATGGGCCTTAGCATAGCTTCTAGGAGGATCTGTTCCATCATCTTCCCAGGCACAGAGGGGAGGCTGACAGGTCAGTAATTCCCAGGGTCCTCCTTTGTACCCTTTTTAAAAATGGGTAAAATCCACTGCCCTTCTGTGGATTTCTCTCTACTTTTGAGTCTGAGGACAAGTATGTGGGATCCTCTAGGATGAGGGGAGGGGAAAAAAAATCCATATTACTTTCTATACGTAAATGGTACTTAGGCTACATGCTGGCCAGACTTTCACGGAGAACTTTAAACTAGGTTTAGTGGGGGATGAGGAGGAGGAAAAGGAAGAACAGGAGAAGGAGGAGAAAAAAGATGAGGAAGAATAGGAGAAGACTAACCAGGAAGATGGGGAAGGGGGAGGAGGAGCAAAAAGGAAGATCGGGGGGGGGGGGGGTGCAGGGAGAAGAAGAACAAGAGGAGGGAAAAGAGGAGAAGGAACAGGAAGAGGAAGAAGACAGGAGGAGTAGGAGAAAGAACTAGAAGAGGAGGGGGAGGAATAACAAAAGGAGGGGCAATAATAAGAGGACGAGGAAAAGGAGGAGGAACATGAGGAATAAAAGGAGAAGGAGGCAGAGGATGAGAAGGAGGAGAAGACAGAAAAGGAGGAACAGGAGGATAAGGAAGAGGAGGAACAGGAGGCAGAAGAGGTACAAGAAAAGGAAAAAGAGGAAGAAGAAGATGAGGATGATGAAGGAAAAGGAAGAGGGGAAACAGGAGGACAAACAGCAGGAACAAAAGGAACAGGAGGATCGAGAGGAAGA
Organism: Platalea leucorodia; assembly: GCF_965183815.1. Classification (NCBI taxonomy): domain Eukaryota; kingdom Metazoa; phylum Chordata; class Aves; order Pelecaniformes; family Threskiornithidae; genus Platalea; species Platalea leucorodia. The sequence continues at coordinate 72,332 of NW_028121261.1, forward strand.
GAAGAAAGAAGAAAAGGAACAGGAAGATGAGGAGGAGGAGAATGAAGAAAATTAACAGCAGCCTTCCTCAATTGTGTGGGCCTGGCACGCGCATCCTGTGGGCACCCTGAACATCATGCACAGGGTCTTCCTTGGGAAGGACAAAGGCGGACGAATGGGATGGATCTGGGTGGATGCAAGGGGTGGCGGAGGAGCAGGGGGGAAAAAAGGAGCAGGGAAATCACAGGCTCATAGGTTCATTCAAGTTGGAAAGGACACCAGGGAGGCCCCAGTCCTGCAGTGCTCCAGCTCCAGGCAAGACTAGCGAGGATGTCAGACCAGGATGCAGGGGCCTTCATCCAGTGGGGTCTAGAAAGCCTCTGAGGATGGAGGCCTGAAATAGCATGGCTTCACAGCTTAGCATTAACCACTATTTGAGTGGCTGTGGCTGTAGCAGGGTGGCTCTCTCCCAGCCATCCTCTGTTTACATCGCTCTAAATAGCTTCAGAACAGCAGCAAACGTTGCCACCTCATGCTCTCTCCCTTTTCAAGTCTTCCAAGGATACATGAAACAACACAGGTTGTGCCGCAGGTCTGTGAGGGACCCCAGCAGGAGCTCCCTTTACTGTGAGAGTCGCTAATTATTCTGGGTGGGTGTGAAGATGCAGAGAAGTGGAATCAAAGAAGCAGTTTTCGTTGGCAGGAGAGAGAGTGGCTTCAGCAAAGCAGCCTAACCAGCACCCAGCACGGAGGAGCTGTGGAAGGAGCTACATGCCTGCCTAGCTCTACAACACCGGCACGTGCCTGAACCTGCCTGCCTGCCTCTGCCAAAGGAGCTGAATGCAAGGGAAATGCTGCTCATCCAAAGCTACAAGTTTCTGGACTACAAGGTGAAGGACAACGGAAAACGAAGAGAAGAAAACAGACGCTAAGCAGTAATTTTGTTTTTTCTTTTCCTTCGGTGACTCTGAATAATAAAAGTACCAACAGTTCCACAGCCTGAGAAGCGTATGGTATTCCATGTATCATTTGCATTGCAGGGCCTTGCGTGTGGGTTACAGGACACTGACAACCTGTTTTTTCATTACTGCACCTAAAACCTGTGCGTTTTGCCCTTCCTTGCAAGTAGAGATGAGAACAGGAGCTATACATCGAATGCCTACTTGCTGATTTATTTCAGAAATACTGCCTAGTGACTGTGTATATGGGGATTTGCTTGCAGAAATTTCTGAAGAATCCTTCCTGGCAAGTCCTGCAATTTCAAAAAGCCAATAAGGAGGTGGGAATCCAACATCATTTAAAAAAAAATAAAACAATCTTATCACTACTGCAATTACCGATGTCCTCTGTTCATACCTGGAACATTTTATGTACCTATGTCTCTTAACCACACTAGAGAAGATGCTGAGGTAGGAAGTCTTGCAGATGTAGCTCATCTAGTCTAACCCCCAGCCGCCTTTAATGATGTATGCCTCCCTTCAGCTTTCACTGTGCAAAACAATCCCTAGAGTCACGTTGATGCACCCTGCTTTATTTCTGGGTGCAGCAAGCCCTCAGATACCAGCTTTGTGGTTTCATAAGCACAATTCTGCCGGATCGGTCAGTTCAAAAGAAAACAGCCTGCCTAGCAGGTATCAAGAGGTCCCAGGAAAGGATTAATCTGAGAACTTGAGAAGCCACCTGAGCTGGAAGGGGAAGTCCCTGAATCAGATGGGACAAAGGCAACAGGACATTCTCCAGCCTCACGAGGCAGAGCTGCATGCTGAAGAAAGGGCACGGTGACAAGAGCTTCTGGTGGAGTCCTGGGTAGTACAGGAATGGCCCTTGCGAAATCTCATCTCCTTTCAGGGATTTACTCAGGTTCAGCCCCACCACACCTTGTATCAGCAACTGGAAGGCAGTGAATTCAACGCTTGCCAACAATCTCATACAGAGCAGAATGTAAGGTGAACCCAAGAACAGTTAGAGACCTTGCCAAGTGATGTCAGTGCCACAGCAACTCCACTGGCAGAAAACCTCTTGAGCTTCAGCTGGACTTGGGAAGGGATTTCCTAAAGCCGCTTCCCTCCTCGACTGTCCCAGCCAGCAGCAGTGGAGCAGCGCTGCCCGGCTCCCCTCCTGCAGCACTGCCAAGCAAAACAGCAGGCACAATGCAACCATCAGCCTCCATCGATAGCCCTGAGTGACCTGCATCAGAGATTCAAAAGAAGGAATAAGGCAATTAAACTACAAACAGAAAGACATTCATTTACTACCAAGGCAGAGCAGACAGGACAGCAGGTACTATCCTAAAGTGGTCTAAACGTGAGAGACACAATTTCACCTCAAACATGGCAAGTGAAAAACATCTGAGGATGGCACCCCAGAGCTTCTCAAGGGTGGCCAGCCGTGTTACCATGCTGCTGAAACAACCAGCCAGAGAGCGCAGCATGACCACAGCGGTGCCCAGCACCTTACGAGATGCACTGCTGGCACTGCTGCAGGGACAGCGTTTGTTTCCGCTGGAGCAGATGCTGCTTTCAACAGCTTTCAACCCAGCGGCACACCCCAAATCAGAAATAACCCTTAGACCTGGTAGCATTACTCAAATCCAGGAACAAACCCTAAATCCAGATGCACCCCACACCTGGCAGCACCCCCCACACCTGGCAGCATGCACCTGACACAGCAACACCCCCAAACCCTCAAGTTTCCCCCAAAATTGGCAGTAGCCACCCAGGCACATCCCCCAAAACCTGTCGGCACCCTCAAAACCCACATTCACCCCCAAGCCCAGGGGCACACCTTAAACCTGCCAACAGTCCCCCAAGACCAGAAGGAACCACCAAACGCAGAAACACCCCCAAAATGGGCACCTTCCCCCAGACCAGGCAGAACCCCCCAGACTAGGCAGCACCCCCCAGAACTGCCGGCCCCAGTAGGGCGCAGCCGCCCCAAAGCCGGTGGGGCTCGCCGCCAGCCGGGCTGCACTACTGCCGCTTGCCAGGACACGCCAGGGCGCGGGCAGCGGGCAGGGAGCACCCGGGAGGACGCGGGTGCTGCACCCAGAGGTGGGGAGGAGCTGTCACAGGGGAGTGGGGAAGGGGCAGAGACCGCAGGTGCAGATGGGGCTCAGGGGTGTGTGTGAACATCCCACCAGGGGAAAATACTGCTCCGGAGTGACACTGAACAGTAGCCTCCTGAGGCCAGAAGGACTGAAGCACATGGCCAAGGTGCTGGGAGGCCAGCCAAGGCCAGCCCATAGGGAGGAAGGTCTGGGGAACGCACTGCCATCCCTGGGGGAGAAGACAACGCCCCCAGGCCCGTCCCCTAATGCTGCCCCTCGAGAAAGGCAGAGGAGGATGACTGACAAATGTGTGTAGGATCTCCCAGTGCAGATGAGATGAGATGAGCAGCCAACTTTATTGTGCTGGCGGATGGGAGCCAGCATTTGGGGCTGGCGCACGACTGGTCAGCAGCGTCTTCCAGGACAGCTGTATGGTTTTTGTGCCCGACGTTGTAACCGTGAGCGGTGTCGGATCCGGTCTGGCCCAGGGTAGCTGGAGCAGCTGGTGCTGTTGAGAGCCAGAGCGCCACGGGACAACCCTGATGCCACCTGCGTGGTGGAGCTGGAGCTGCTCCTCATGAGCCCCAGAGCTCCAAGGAACAGCCCCAGTGTCATCTGCCAGGCAGTGCTGGGGCTGCTGGGCTCAGCACTTGGGGCTGGCACATGGCTGGTCTCGTGGTGTTTTCTAGGCTGGCTGTATGGCTTTTGCGCCCTACGTTGTAACCGTGAGCGGTGTCGGATCCGGTCTGGCCCAAGGTGGCTGGAGCGGCCGCTTCTTTCAGGCACTGGGGAGCTGTGGGATGGCCCCAGCGGTGCCTGGATGATGGTGCTGGAGCTGCTTCTTGCAGGTGCCGGGGACCCTTGGAACAGGCCCAGTGCCACCTGGCTGGCAGTGCCGGGGCTGCTGCTTTCAAGGGCTGGGGAGCTGCAGGGTGATCCCAATGCCAGCTGGCTGGCAGTGCCCAAGGTGCTGCTTTCAGCACACGGGGCTGGCACACGGCTGGTCCCGCAGCTTCTTCCAGGCCTGCTGTATGGTTTTTGCACCCGCTGTTGTAGTCGTGCGCGGTGTCTCATCTGGTCTGGCCCAGGGTGGCTGCAGCAGCTGCTTCTTTCAGGCACTGGGGAGCTGCGGGATGGCCTCAGTGGTGCCTGGGTGATGGTGCTGGGCCTGCAGCTCTCAGGCACCAGGGAGCCATGGGACAGCCCCGATGCCACCTGGCTGGCAGCGCTGGGGCTGGCATGCTCTGAATTGTCACTGGAGGCTGTGAGGGGAGGCAGGAAGGTCAGCAGCATGGCCACCCAGCCCCTGGGCAGGAGAGGCCGTTGTGGTGCCCACAGCCCTGCTGGAGCCAAGCCCACCCTAAGCCCCTGCTACCAGGCCTAGCCTGGCCTCTGGCCCCAGCGCAGGGGCACCCGGCTGCTTTGCCTCTTACCAGTGGCCAGGCCAGCACAGCAGTCGCACTCCCAAGTGGTTGCACTGTTCCTCAAGTAGGAGCAGCGTCGGTGGATGCCTTCAGCAGCGCAGGAGCTGCACAGGAGCAGTTGCCAGGACCTGGGGAGGCAAACCGGTTGCTGGTTGTGAGGACAAAGTGACGCAAGCAAGGGATTGCCCGGCAGAACTCTTGTTCTCAGTCCTTCCTCCCCAAGCATGTGCGGAGACAGAGATCCCATGCAGAGCCCTAGACTTCTGCTTTGGCAGCTTACCCCTTTTCCTCTGCCTGCTCCCTGCCTCCCGGACAAAGGCACTTGCTGGCATTGCAGCCGATGTGCCTCTGGTACACCATGCCGAAGGCTTGGTCGCTCTCCTGTGATGGTTGTCTGCTGGAGAGGGAAGGGAAAGTGTTGAGCCCCTGTTGCCCCAGCATCGGGCAGATCCAGGCCATCCCTTCTTTTCTGCTCCCACCCATTTTCGAGCTCCTCCATGAAGCAGAGGACAAGAGTCAGGGGACAGCAGAAGGCCAGGCCTGGCAGGGCAGTCTGGCACCACGCTTGCGCCTGACATCTTGTGAGTTGGGAAGAGAAAAAACAACCTCTTGGAGATTCGAATCCCCATGGTGAGCATTTCCATCACAAACTGATCTTTGTTTTGGCAATGCAAGCAGCAGAAGCAGACACCAGCGTGGATAGCCTGTTTCTGGATACAGCTCCGGTGGAACCAGGCGCGTTGGCATGCTGGGCACACCATGGTGCGGTAGGACTTTTTGTCCTCCACGAGGTCCAGACAGATGAGGCAGGTGCTGTTCCGCTGCAGACTGGCCCGCACTGCCTGCTCTGGGCGGTGCTCCCAGCAGAAGGACCTGGGTGGAAGATGGAAGGGACGGGTGAGGTGAAGTGACAAGTGCTGAGTCCTTCCCCGGCGATTGCAAGGGGGGGCAGAGGAGTGGTGAAGCCGCCACAGACCCTGTCTGGGCTCTGGCTCTGGCTGTGGCAGGCTGCTGGGAAGTGTCCCTGGGGGTTCCTCACTTGCTGGCAGGAAGGGACTTGAAGACGAGGAGGCTCCTGCACGAGGGCCGGCAGCCCTTACCTGTACAGCCCGAAGAACTGGGTGACACATTCACCCTCTGAGGCGCAGGGGAGATGGAAGCTGCGGTCGCACCCCTTCTCCCGGCAGTTGATGGCAGCGCCCGTCTCGCCGCAAACGAAGCAGCGCTGGAAAGAGCACAGCGGTCCCCTCAGCGGCAGCCTCAGGGCCTGTGTGGCCAACCCCATGCCTCCGGGCAGGGCGCAGGCTGTGGGCACTGCTGGCCCACACCCCACAGATCTGCCTGGTGCACGAGGCTTTTGCCTGTGTCGGAGCCTCTGTGGAGCTGCTGGGAGCAGGCGTTAGTCCCAGAGCTGGGGGAAGGGCTGGGATTTCTTTCTTGGCTTTCAGGAGGAGCTCCCACAAGCCTCTCCTGGTGCAAACCTCCCTGCTTTTCCCAGGTCCTCACCTTCTGGGCTGCCTCCTGGATTGCGCGCCTGGTGTCCTCAATGACAAACCCATTCCTGCTCTCTTGCAGACAAAGCTCGCTGGCAAGAAACTGCAGAGCAGAGAAGGCCAGGAGCTCATTAGGTCAGCAAGGAAGGGAGAAAGCTGGCAGAAAGCTGGAGGGAGCCCCAGGAGAACTCACCAGGCAATAGGTGTGGGCACAGAGCCCTTTCTTCGCTACTTTGCACCCACAGATAAGCGGGTCAGCCTCTGCCTGGAAACACAGCATGCATGCTGGAGGGGAGAGAGGAAATCCCACTGGGAATGAGCACCTCTGCAGGGCTGGGGGAAGTGTCCCTGCGTGATCACCCCCAAGGACCTGCTCTGTCCCTGCCTGGCTGGCTGAAGGGCAGGGCTGGGGCCTTTGGAGAAGAACGGAGCATGGCAGGCACGGGTGCCCCAACGGGTGCCCACGGCCCAGCCTGGGCCCTGCTTGCTGAGGAGAGGAGGGACCCTGCCCTGGGGCGGTTGGGGAGCTCCTGCCTTCCCCTACCACCGCTCTTGGCTGTACACAGACTGCCCTGACAACCCCTCTGCCAGCCATCGGGAGCTCTTACCTTGCTCCCTCGAGTTGGAGTCCTGCTGCTTCATTGCGACCATGGTGCACGTCGACAGCAAGCACTTGGAGAGCCTCTGCCCCAGCAGTGCCGGGGTTTCTCCTCCGAACGCTCCTCTGCCAACCCTGAGGGAGCAGTGGGACACGGTGAGCTTGCCACACGGGTCCCAGAGGCCCAAGGTGTGAGGCTCCCCTCCTCCCTCGGCAGCCCCGGGCAAGCCCCTTCCTCCCCTGCCCTCTCCTCACCTCACCGGGTCACACTGATGCACACCTGGAGCCCAGCAGCCCTTTATCCAGGCCTTGGCGACAGGTCACAGTTTCTGCTGTGACATCACCACCACCCGTCTGCGTGTGCCCCCAGTATGGGCAAGGGCACCTTTGGCTAGCTGTCACCCCCTGTGACATGGCCACCTCGGCACCCGAGTCAGGGGGGCGGCTGCTGTTGCACCCGTACGGGGCAGCAGTGCTGGCACAGGTCGCCCAGAGAGGCCGTGGGGTCTCCAGCCTTGGAGACAGGCCCAGCCCGGCTGGAGAAGGGTCTGGGCAGCCTGCTCCAGGGGACCCTGCTTGAGCAGGTGCTTGCACTAGATGGTCTCCAGAGGCCAGTGCGTGCATAGTGTCAAGGCCTTTTCTGCTGCTCACACAGGCCAACAGCAAGTAGGCTGGGGGTACACAAGATGCTGGGAGGGGACACAGCCAGGACAGCTGACCCCAAATGACCAAAGGGATATCCCATACCTTATGAGGTCTGCTCAGCAATAAAATTCCGAGCTGTTCTTGCTCCCAGACTGGCTAGGCATCGGTCAGCTGGTGGTGAGCAATTGTGGGGTTTTGCATTGCTTGTTTTCTTCGTTTTGTTTTGTCTTCCTTATTAAACTGTCTTATCTCAACCCATGGGTTTTTGTATTTTTATCCTTCTGATTCTCTACCCCATCCCCATGTGTGGGAGAGGGAATGAGCAGCTGTGTGGAGCTTAGCTGCCTACTGGGGTTAAACCATGCCAGCATGGGACATGGGTGCTGCTGAGCATGGGGCTGGGGACCTCACCGAATGGGGCCAGCGCCCAGCTGGGTGTCAGGGCTCGCACAGAGCATGGAGGCCGGGGCCAAGTGTGGGACTGGGGCCAGTGCTGAGCACAGGGATGGGGACACCACTGACGCTGGGATGGGAAGGGTGCCAAGCGTGGTGGAGGTGTTATGGCTCTGAGCATGGGGACAGAGACAGCACCGAGCATGGGGGTTGGTACAGTGCTGAGCACTGGAGGGCTCCTCCAAAACAAACTGTAGTAGGACCCGGGCACCTTCCCAGACATCTGACTTTCAGAACTGCTTGTGATCCTTTTCGGCCTAATGATTTAGTGTTATGGCAACAGAAGCTGAGGCTCAGAGATGACCCAGAAAAGGCAGTCCAGACCACTCAGGGTATCCTCAGAGCACATGATCCCACTTGGGCAGATGTCCAACAATTATTTGAATCTGTGTTTGCCTCGGATGAGCGTATACGAATCCAGGAGCATAAGGAAAGATGGGCTGCAGAAGCCGCTGGGAGAAGACCGTAGCCGACGGCCGACTCAGGATAGGATCATAGTACAGAAGCAGGGAGGAACACCTTGAGACAACGTAGAGATGGACTTTTAGAATCCCTGGAGTGAGCAGGATGAAAAACAACAAATTGGAGTAAAGTGAGGGAATGTCAGTAAGGGTCGACAGAGCACCCATCTGATTTCTAAGCTCGATTAGCTACACAAATGAGAATGTATGGAGGGGACAACCTTGAAAATCGATCATTACTGTTTCACTTTTTGTTGACCGAGCCACTCCCAGCATTTGCAAGTATTTTTGCAGACATGCTCAAGGATGGCAAGGGAAAGGCATAGATTCAATAGTTAGTATATCTCCTTTTGTCTTTAATGGCAGGGATGACAAACAAGAAAAACGGAGGAAAAAAACAACAGGAAAAGGTTTCCTTGCTAGCTGCAGCCCTTAGAGGTCCAGGACCCTTTTTCCAAGGGGAAGGGGCCAAGGGCAAGGATGCCGTAAACTGCGAGGACTTTTTTCCTCTGAAACTCCCCAAGCTGACTGCTGCAACTATTGTGGGTGACTAGGACACGGGGAAAAAGATTGCCCCTTTAAGCCCTGTTTTCCTCTGACACCACAAGCTATGCCCGGTGTAACCGTGACTTCTGAATTCAATTCCCCTGCACCCGCACAAGAACATAATTGTGTTATAAGTTACTCTCGCTTAAATTAATTAAAATAGAGAGTTGGTTAAACAAAAGAAGCAGTTTATTGAATTAAGTAAGCAGCCACAAGCAAAACAGCGCTGGGCGGCCGCGGAGTCACAGCTCCGCCTAGGCGCGCGCTTTTCTCACAATAAGTCCTGTTTTTATAGACCGCGGGTTCCGAGACACATTGGCACATCCTGGTCCGTCTTGCGCATGCGTGGGCTGTTGCTAGGGGGTCGTCTCGAGTCTCCTGGTGGTTGCGAAGAGGAGGGCTGTAATTTTCCTTGATCTTTTGACTTCTGCATACCTTCTTGTCTGGCTTAAGACACAGCATGAGCTGTGAAGCGGGATGTTTACGGTGGGTCGAGTCCCTCAAAGGATTATATGACCTTATACTTATCAGGAAGTTGACATGGTTTGTTTGTCTATCCCCGTGTCTCCACTCTGGTTATCGTGAAACCTTGCCCCCCTCGGCAATCTTCCCCAATTTAAGCAATGAACAAACATTTACAAATTTATCACAATTGTACCCAAGATTGACAAGTACTGGGAACCTGTTATGCAGCAACCATCACTAATGCCCACATGATTTTAGGTACGATAAACCCACAAGAGCTCCAACTGACCCTTACGGTGTGTGGGGAAATTCTTTGTGCCTAACAGATACGGGCACTATGCATTCAACTCTAAACAAATGACCACAAAATGGGAACACGGTGGGACAAAAATGTATCCTGGGAAGTCCCCGTCACGTACCCTTGTTAGAACAGATGCCCCTCCAGGCAGGGCCCCTATTGATTACACATTCTTTTACACTACTTGCAAAATACCCAACAAATATATTAGGGAGACATTTACTCTGCAAACTGCAGGCAAATTTAAACTCTTCCCCCCAGGACATGCAGCTCCAGATACCTATCAAGAATTTATCTGAACTAGTTGCCCCGTTACAGGAAAGGCCTAGAGACTTCACCCTACCGAAGGAGCTGCAAAAACTCCTGGCCATACTTGGGGGTGGAACCCCACTGAAGTAGGACTCCTAAAATCCACAAAAACTAAATCCTACAAACTAAAGAGGGTCCCCCACCTTCACTCAAACAATACCCATTATCGCATGAAGCCATTGCAGGGTTAGTACCCCTAATCCAAAGTTTTTTACTCCAAGGGATATTAAAAGAATACCAATCCACATGGAACACCCCTATTCTACCCATTAAAAAAACCTAAATCAGGCCCCGACGGGAAACCTGTCTACCGATTCGCACAGGATCTAAGAGCCGTCAAGGAGTGGGTAGAAATACCCCACCCAATAGTGCTCGAGCCATCAATTATTATTACCTTAATCCCCCCAAATTCTAAATTTTATACTGTAATTGATTCATGTGCAGCTTTTTTTGGCATCCCCATTCATCCCGATTCCCAGTATATTTTTGCCTTTACTTGGATGTCAGGGTAACTCACTTGGAACTGAACTCAGATTTATCCCCAGGTCACGTCCAAGCAATCCAAAATATTCCCTGGCCACAAACTAGAAAACAGACGCGAGCCTTTTTAGGAGCTGTAGGATTTTGTAGACCATGGATTGCTGCTTTAGGAGAGTTAGCAAAGCCACTCCTCAACAGCAGATATCAAGATCAAGCAGAACCTTTGCAATGGAGCGCAGAGCAGATGGCTGCCTTTGAAAAACTTAAAAGAGCCTTATTGACAGTCCCTGTTCTTGGCCTCCAAATGATGATAAACCTTTTACCTTGTACGTACATGTAAAGAGAAGGAACCGCCTCTGGCGTACTGACACAAGAACTGGGCGGGGGGGGCGGCTGCTGCAGCTGCTTTAACAGGCAAAGTGAAAAATACAGTCCCAGGACACCCACTAGAAGTTCAAGTACTCTGTGAAGTGGAAACAAGCTTGACAAATCACATCAATCAAGCTTTGTTGCCTCAACACCTTCATAAAAAGGAAGCAACACTCTTAGCAGCTGACAACATTACTCTGAAATACAATCAATATAATCAATATAATTGATTAGACCCCAAAAATACTCCTTAGTTTGGCCCAATAAGTTGCTATGGGTTAGGGTTAGGGTTAGAAGTTAGGGTTAGGAGTTAGGGTTAGGGTTAGGGGTATGGGTTAGGGTTAGGGTTAGGGTTAGGGTTTAGGGTTAGGGTTAGGGTTAGGGTTAGGGTTAGGGTTAGGGTTAGGGTTGGGGTTAGGGTTAGGGTTAGGGTTAGGGTTAGGGTTAGGGTTAGGGTTAGGGTTAGGGGTTAGGGTTAGGGTTAGGGTTAGGGGTTAGGGTTAGGGTTAGGGTTAGGGTTAGGGTTAGGGGTTAGGGTTAGGGTTAGGGTTAGGGGTTAGGGTTAGGGTTAGGGTTAGGGTTAGGGTTAGGGGTTAGGGTTAGGGTTAGGGTTAGGGTTAGGGTTAGGGTTAGGGGTTAGGGTTAGGGTTAGGGTTAGGGTTAGGGTTAGGGTTAGGGTTAGGGGTTAGGGTTAGGGTTAGGGTTAGGGTTAGGGTTAGGGTTAGGGTTAGGGTTAGGGTTAGGGTTAGGGTTAGGGTTAGGGTTAGGGTTAGGGTTAGGGTTAGGGTTAGGGTTAGGGTTAGGGTTAGGGTTAGGGTTAGGGTTAGGGTTAGGGTTAGGGTTAGGGTTAGGGTTAGGGTTAGGGTTAGGGTTAGGGTTAGGGTTAGGGTTAGGGTTAGGGTTAGGGTTAGGGTTAGGGTTAGGGTTAGGGTTAGGGTTAGGGTTAGGGTTAGGGTTAGGGTTAGGGTTAGGGTTAGGGTTAGGGTTAGGGTTAGGGTTAGGGTTAGGGTTAGGGTTAGGGTTAGGGTTAGGGTTAGGGTTAGGGTTAGGGTTAGGGTTAGGGTTAGGGTTAGGGTTAGGGTTAGGGTTAGGGTTAGGGTTAGGGTTAGGGTTAGGGTTAGGGTTAGGGTTAGGGGTTAGGGTTAGGGTTAGGGTTAGGGTTAGGGTTAGGGTTAGGGTTAGGGTTAGGGTTAGGGTTAGGGTTAGGGTTAGGGTTAGGGTTAGGGTTAGGGTTAGGGTTAGGGTTAGGGTTAGGGTTAGGGTTAGGGTTAGGGTTAGGGTTAGGGTTAGGGGTTAGGGTTAGGGTTAGGGTTAGGGTTAGGGTTAGGGTTAGGGTTAGGGTTAGGGTTAGGGTTAGGGTTAGGGTTAGGGTTAGGGTTAGGGTTAGGGTTAGGGTTAGGGTTAGGGTTAGGGTTAGGGTTAGGGTTAGGGTTAGGGTTAGGGTTAGGGTTAGGGTTAGGGTTAGGGTTAGGGTTAGGGTTAGGGTTAGGGTTAGGGTTAGGGTTAGGGTTAGGGTTAGGGTTAGGGTTAGGGTTAGGGTTAGGGTTAGGGTTAGGGTTAGGGTTAGGGTTAGGGTTAGGGTTAGGGTTAGGGTTAGGGTTAGGGTTAGGGTTAGGGTTAGGGTTAGGGTTAGGGTTAGGGTTAGGGTTAGGGTTAGGGTTAGGGTTAGGGTTAGGGTTAGGGTTAGGGTTAGGGTTAGGGTTAGGGTTAGGGTTAGGGTTAGGGTTAGGGTTAGGGTTAGGGTTAGGGTTAGGGTTAGGGTTAGGGTTAGGGTTAGGGTTAGGGTTAGGGTTAGGGTTAGGGTTAGGGTTAGGGTTAGGGTTAGGGTTAGGGTTAGGGTTAGGGTTAGGGTTAGGTTAGGGTTAGGGTTAGGGTTAGGGTTAGGGTTAGGGTTAGGGTTAGGGTTAGGGTTAGGGTTAGGGTTAGGGTTAGGGTTAGGGTTAGGGTTAGGGTTAGGGTTAGGGTTAGGGTTAGGGTTAGGGTTAGGGTTAGGGTTAGGGTTAGGGTTAGGGTTAGGGTTAGGGTTAGGGTTAGGGTTAGGGTTAGGGTTAGGGTTAGGGTTAGGGTTAGGGTTAGGGTTAGGGTTAGGGTTAGGGTTAGGGTTAGGGTTAGGGTTAGGGTTAGGGTTAGGGTTAGGGTTAGGGTTAGGGTTAGGGTTAGGGTTAGGGTTAGGGTTAGGG
>NW_028121260.1:0-85000 GCF_965183815.1 Platalea leucorodia
GAGCCAGGCTCAGCAACTGCGAATTTCTCTAGATTCCTCACACCCCAAAGGGGCAGGACAAAAAGCTCTTGCTGCTCTTCAAGTAGCCAGGCAACCCCATTCACAGCCCCACAAACGCTGACGCTGTCTCTTTCGGGAGCCTCCCAAACACCAATAATAGCTGCCTGGGACGTTGAGTGCAGCCAGAACGAGGATCAGCAATTGCGAACGTCCCGGGATTGCTCCCACCCCAAAGGGTCCAGGACCAAAAGCTCTTGCTGCTCTTCAAGTAGCCAGGCAACCCCATTCACAGCCCCACAAACGCTGACGCTGTCTCTTTCGTGAGCCTCCAAAACTCTAATACTAGCTGCCTGGGACAGTGAGTACAGCCGGAGCCAGGCTCAGTAATTGCGAACGTCCCGGGATTGCTCCAACCCCAAAGGGGCCAGGACCAAAAGCTCTTGCTGCTCTTCAAGTAGCCAGGCAACCCCATTCACAGCCCCACAAACGCTGCCGCTGTCTCTTTCGTGAGCCTCCCAAACTCTAATACTTGCTGCCTGGGACGCTGAGTACAGCCGCAGCCAGGCTCAGTAATTGCGAACGTCACGGGATTCCGCCCACCCCAAAGGGGCCAGGACCAAAAGCTCTTGCTGCTCTTCAAGTAGCCAGGCAACCCCGTTCACAGCCCCACAAACGCTGACGCTGTCTCTTTCGTGAGCCTCCCAAAATCCAAGACTACCTGCTTGGGCTGCTGAGTAAACCAGGAGCCAGGCTCAGCGATTGCGAACGTCCCAGGATTCCTCCCACCCCAAAGGGGCCAGGACCAAAAGCTCTTGCTGCTCTTCAAGTAGCCAGGCAACCCCATTCACAGCCCCACAAACGCTGACGCTTCCTCTTTTGTGAGCCTCCTGAATTCCAATACTATCTGCCTGGGACGCTGAGCCGGAGCCAGACTTAGCAATTTCGACCGTCCCGGGATTGCTCCGACCCCAAAGGGGCCAGGACCAAAAGCTCTTGCTGCTCTTCAAGTAGCCAGGCAACCCCATTCACAGCCCCACAAACAGTGCTGCTGTCTCTTTCGTGAGCCTCCCAAACTCCAAGATTACCTGCTTGGGCTGCTGAGTAAATCAGGAGCCAGGCTCAGCACTTGCGAACGTCCCGGGATACGTCCCACCCCAAAGGGGCCAGGACCAAAAGCTCTTGCTGCTCTTCAAGTAGCCAGGCAACCCCATTCACAGCCCCACAAACGCTGACGCTGTCTGTTTCGTGAGCCTCCCAAACTCCAAGATTTTCAGCCTGGGAAACTGAGCCGGAGCCAGGCTCAGTTATTGCGACCGTCCCAGGACTCCTCCCACCCCAAAGGGGCCAGGACCAAAAGCCCTTGCTGCTCTTCAAGTAGCCAGGCAACGCCATTCACAGCCCCACAAACGCTGACGCTGCCTCTTTCGTGAGCCTCCCAAACTCCAAGACTAGCTGCCTGGGACACTGAGTGCAGCCGGAACCAGGCTCAGCAATTGCGAATGTCCCGGGATTGCTCCCACCCCAAAGGGGCCAGGACCAAAAGCTCTTGCTTCTCTTCAAGTAGCCAGGCAACCCCATTCACAGCCACAAAAACGCTGACGCTGTCTCTTTCGTGAGCCTCCCAAACTCCAAGATTATCTGCCTGGGACTCTGAGTACAGTCGGAGCCAGGCTCAGCAATTGGGACCGTCCTGGTATTGCTCTCACCTCAAAGGGTCCAGGACCAAAAGCTCTTGCTGCTCTTCAAGTAGCCAGGCAACCCCATTCACAGCCCCACAAACGCTGACGCTGTCTCTTTCGTGAGCCTCCCAAACTCCAAGACTAGCTGCCTGAGACGTTGAGTAGAGTTGAATCGCAGCCGAGGAATTGCGACCGTCCCAAGATTCCTCCCACACCAAAGGTGCAAAGACCAAAAGCTCTTGCTGCTCTTCAAGTAGCCAGGCAACCCCATTCACAGCCCCACAAACGCCGATGCTGTCTCTTTCTGTGGCCTCCCTAACTCCTGTACTAGCTGCCTGGGATGCTGAGTACAGCCGGAGCCAGGCTCAGCAATTGCTAACGTCCCAGGATTCCTCCCACCCCAAAGGGGCCAGGACCAAAAGCTCTTGCTGCTCTTCAAGTAGCCAGGCAACCCATTCACAGCCCCACAAACGCTGACGCTGTCTTTTTCTTGAGCCTCCCAAACTCCAAGACTATCTGCCTCGGACGCTGAGAACAGCCGGAGCCAGGCTCTGCAATTGTGAACGTCCTGGGGTTGCTCCCACCTCAAAGGGTCCAGGAACAAAAGCTCTTGCTGCTCTTCAAGTAGCCAGGCAACCCCATTCACAGCCCCACAAACGCTGCCGTTGTCTCTTTCGTGAGCCTCCCAAACTCCAAGACTAGCTGCCTGGGACGATGAATAGAGCTGAATCGCAGCCCAGGAGTTGCGACCGTCCCGAGATTCCTCCCACACCAAAGGGTCCAGGACCCAAAGCTCTTGCTGCTCTTCAAGTAGCCAGGCAACCCCATTCACAGCCCCACAAACGCTGATGCTGTCTCTCTCTTTGGCCTCCCAAACTCCAAGACTAGCTGCCTGGGAAGCTGAGTACAGTCGGAGCCAGGCTCAGCAATTGGGACCGTCCTGGTATTGTTCTCACCTCACAGGGTCCAGGACCAAAAGCTCTTGGTGCTCTTCAAGTAGCCAGGCAACCCCATTCACAGCCCCACAAACGCTGATGCTGTCTCTTTCGTGAGCCTCCCAAACTCCAAGACTAGCTGCCTGGGACGCTGAGTGCAGCCAGAACCAGGCTCAGCGATTGCAAAAGTCCCGGGATTCCTCCCACCCCAAAGAGGCCAGGACCAAAAGCTCTTGCTGCTCTTCAAGTAGCCAGGCAACCCCATTCACAGCCCCACAAACGCTGACGCTGTCTCTTTCGTGAGCCTCCCAAACTCCAAGACAATCTGCCTGGGACGCTGAGTACAGCCGGAGCCAGGCTCAGCAGTTGCGAACGTCGTGAGATTCCTCCCACCCCAAAGGGGCCAGGACCAAAAGCTCTTGCTGCTCTTCAAGTAGCCAGGCAACCCCATTCACAGCCCCACAAACGCTGACGCTGCCTCTTTCGTGAGCCTCCCAAACTCCAATACTAGCTGCCTGGGACGCTGAGTGCAGCCGGATCCAGGCTCAGCAATTGCGAATGTCCCGGGATTCCTCCCACCCCAAAGGGGCCAGGACCAAAAGCTCTTGCTGCTCTTCAAGTAGCCAGGCAAGCCCATTCACAGCCACACAAACGCTGACGCTGTCTCTTTCGTGAGCCTCCCAAACTCCAAGACTAGCTGCCTGGGACGCTGAGTACAGTCGGAGCCAGGCTCAGTAATAGGGACTGTCCTGCTATTGCTCTCACCTCTAAGGGTCCAGGACCAAAAGCTCTTGCTGCTCTTCAAGTAGCCAGGCAAACCCATTCACAGCCACACAAACCCTGACGCTGTCTCTTTCTCTGGCCTCCCAAACTCCAAGACTATCTGCCTGGGACGCTGAGTACAGCCGGAGCCAGGCTCAGCAATTGCGACCGTCCCGGGATTCCTCCCACCCCAAAGGGGCCAGGACCAAAAGCTCTTGCTGCTCTTCAAGTAGCCAGGCAACCCCATTCACAGCCCCACAAACGCTGACGCTGTCTCTTTCGTGAGCCTCCCAAACTCCAAGACTAGCTGCCTGGGACGATGAATAGAGCTGAATCGCAGCCCAGGAATTGAGAATGTCCCGAGATTCCTCCCACCCCAAAGGGGCCAGGACCAAAAGCTCTTGCTGCTCTTCAAGTAGCCAGGCAACCCCATTCACAGCCCCACAAACGCTGACGCTGTCTCTTTCGTGAGACTCCCTGACTCCAGAACTAGCTGCCTGGGAAGCTGAGTACAGCCGGAGCCAGGCTCAGCAATTGCTAACGTCCCGGGATTGCTCCCACCCCAAAGGGGCCAGGACCAAAAGCTCTTGCTGCTCTTCAAGTAGCCAGGCAACCCCATTCACAGCCCCACAAACGCTGATGCTGTCTCTTTCGTGAGCCTCCCAAACTCCAAGACTAGCTGCCTGGGACGCTGAGTACAGCTGGAGCCAGGCTCAGCAATTGCTAATGTCCCAGGATTCCTCCCACCCCAAAGGGGCCAGGACCAAAAGCTCTTGCTGCTCTTCAAGTAGCCAGGCAACCCCATTCACAGCCCCACAAACGCTGCCGCTGTCTCTTTTGTGAGCCTCCCAAACTCCAAGACTATCTGCCTGAGACGTTGAGTAGAGTTGAATCGCAGCCGAGGAATTGCGACCGTCCCGAGATTCCTTCCACACCAAAGGTGCAAAAACCAAAAGCTCTTGCTGCTCTTCAAGTAGCCAGGCAACCCCATTCACAGCCCCACAAACGCTGCCGCTGTCTCTTTTGTGAGCCTCCCAAACTCCAAGACTAGCTGCCTGGGCCGCTGAGTACAGCCGGAGCCAGGCTCAGCAATTGCGAACGTCCCGGGATTCCTCCCACCCCAAAGGTGGCAGGACCAAAAGCTCTTGCTGCTCTTCAAGTAGCCAGGCAACCCCATTCACAGCCCCAAAAACACTGCTGCTTTCTCTTTCGTGAGCCTCCCAAACTCCAAGACTACCTGCTTGGCCTGCTGAGTAAACCAGGAGCTAGGCTCAGCAGTTGCGAACGTCCCGAGATTCCTCCCACCCCAAAGGGGCAAGGACCAAAAGCTCTTGCTGCTCTTCAAGTAGCCAGGCAACCCCATTCACAGCCACACAAACGCTGACGCTGTCTCTTTCGTGAGCCTCCCAAACTCCTGTACTAGCTGCCTGGGACGCTGAGTACAGCCGGAGCCAGGCTCAGCAATTGCGACCGTCCCAGGATTCCTCCCACCCCAAAGGGGCCAGGACCAAAAGCTCTTGCTGCTCTTCAAGTAGCCAGGCAACCCCATTCACAGCCCCACAAATGCTGATGCTGTCTCTTTCGTGAGCCTCCCAAACTCCAAGACTATCTGCCTGGGACGCTGCGTAAGCCATAGCCAGGCTCAGCAATTGCAAACATCCCGAGATTCCTCCCACCCCAAAGGGGCCAGGACCAAAAGCCCTTGCTGCTCTTCAAGTAGCCAGGCAACGCCATTCACAGCCCCACAAACGTTGACGCTGTCTCTTTCGTGAGCCTCCCAAACTCCAAGACTAGCTGCCTGGGACACTGAGTGCAGCCGGAACCAGGCTCAGCAATTGCGAATGTCCCGGGATTGCTCCCACCCCAAAGGGGCCAGGACCAAAAGCTCTTGCTTCTCTTCAAGTAGCCAGGCAACCCCATTCACAGCCCCACAAACGCTGACGCTGTCTCTTTCGTGAGCCTCCCAAACTCCAAGACTATCTGCCTGAGACGTTGAGTAGAGTTGAATCGCAGCCCAGGAATTGCGACCGTCCCAAGATTCCTCCCACACCAAAGGTGCAAAGACAAAAAGCTCTTGCTGCTCTTCAAGTAGCCAGGCAACCCCATTCACAGCCCCACAAACGCTGATGCTGTCTCTTTCTGTGGCCTCCCTAACTCCTGTACTAGCTGCCTGGGATGCTGAGTACAGCCGGAGCCAGGCTCAGCAATTGCTAACGTCCCAGGATTCCTCCCACCCCAAAGGGGCCAGGACCAAAAGCTCTTGCTGCTCTTCAAGTAGCCAGGCAACCCCATTCTCAGCCCCACAAACGCTGACGCTGTCTCTTTCTCTGGCCTCTCAAACACCAATAGTAGCTGCCTGGGACGCTGAGTACAGCCGGAGCCAGGCTCTGCAATTGCGAACGTCCCGGGATTCCTCCCACCTCAAAGGGTCCAGGACCAGAAGCTCTTGCTGCTCTTCAAGTAGCCAGGCAACCCCATTCACAGCCCCACAAACGCTGCCGCTGTCTCTTTCGTGAGCCTCCCAAACTCCAAGACTAGCTGCCTGGGACGATGAATAGAGCTGAATCGCAGCCCAGGAATTGCGACCGTCCCGAGATTCCTCCCACCCCAAAGGGGCCCGGACCAAAACCTCTTGCTGCTTTTCAAGTAGCCAGGCAACCCCATTCACAGCCCCACAAACGCTGATGCTGTCTCTTTCTCTGGCCTCCCTAACTCCTGTACTAGCTGCCTGGGATGCTGAGTACAGCCGGAGCCAGGCTCAGCAATTGGGACCGTCCTGGTATTGTTCTCACCTCAAAGGGTCCAGGACCAAAAGCTCTTGGTGCTCTTCAAGTAGCCAGGCAACCCCATTCACAGCCCCACAAACGCTGCCGCTGTCTCTTTTGTGAGCCTCCCAAACTCCAAGACTAGCTGCCTGGGCCGCTGAGTACAGCCGGAGCCAGGCTCAGCAATTGCGACCGTCCCGGGATTCCTCCCACCCCAAAGGGGCCAGGACCAAAAGCTCTTGCTGCTCTTCAAGTAGCCAGGCAACCCCATTCACAGCCCCACAAACGCTGACGCTGTCTCTTTCGTGAGCCTCCCAAACTCCAAGACTATCTGCCTGGGACGCTGAGTACAGCCGCAGCCAGGCTCAGTAATTGCGAACGTCACGGGATTCCGCCCACCCCAAAGGGGCCAGGACCAAAAGCTCTTGCTGCTCTTCAAGTAGCCAGGCAACCCCGTTCACAGCCCCACAAACGCTGACGCTGTCTCTTTCGTGAGCCTCCCAAACTCCAAGACTAGCTGCCTGGGACGCTGAGTAGAGCTGAATTGCAGCCCAGGAATTGCGACCGTCCCGAGATTCCTCCCACACCAAAGGTGCAAATACCAAAAGCTCTTGCTGCTCTTCAAGTAGCCAGGCAACCCCATTCACAGCCCCACAAATGCTGCCGCTGTCTCTTTCGTGAGCCTCCCAAACTCCAAGACTAGCTGCCTGGGACGCTGAGTACAGCCGAAGCCAGGCTCAGCAGTTGCGAACGTCCCGGGATTCCTCCCACCCCAAAGGGGCCAGGACCAAAAGCTCTTGCTGCTCTTCAAGTAGCCAGGCAACCCCATTCACAGCCCCAAAAACACTGCTGCTTTCTCTTTCGTGAGCCTCCCAAACTCCAAGACTACCTGCTTGGCCTGCTGAGTAAACCAGGAGCTAGGCTCAGCAGTTGCGAACGTCCCGAGATTCCTCCCACCCCAAAGGGGCCAGGACCAAAAGCTCTTGCTGCTCTTCAAGTAGCCAGGCAACACCATTCACAGCCACACAAACGCTGACGCTGTCTCTTTCGTGAGCCTCCCAAACTCCAAGACTAGCTGCCTGGGACGCTGAGTGCAGCCAGAACCAGGCTCAGCGATTGCAAAAGTCCCGGGATTCCTCCCACCCCAAAGGGGCCAGGACCAAAAGCTCTTGCTGCTCTTCAAGTAGCCAGGCAACCCCATTCACAGCCCCACAAACGCTGATGCTGTCTCTTTCGTGAGCCTCCCAAACTCCAAGACAATCTGCCTGGGATGCTGAGTACAGCCGGAGCCAGGCTCAGCAATTGCTAACGTCCCAGGATTCCTCCCACCCCAAAGGGGCCAGGACCAAAAGCTCTTGCTGCTCTTCAAGTAGCCAGGCAACCCCATTCACAGCCCCACAAACGCTGCCGCTGTCTCTTTTGTGAGCCTCCCAAACTCCAAGACTAGCTGCCTGGGCCGCTGAGTACAGCCGGAGCCAGGCTCAGCAATTGCGAACGTCCCGGGATTCCTCCCACCCCAAAGGTGGCAGGACAAAAAGCTCTTGCTGCTCTTCAAGTAGCCAGGCAACCCCATTCACAGCCCCAAAAACACTGCTGCTTTCTCTTTCGTGAGCCTCCCAAACTCCAAGACTACCTGCTTGGCCTGCTGAGTAAACCAGGAGCTAGGCTCAGCAGTTGCGAACGTCCCGAGATTCCTCCCACCCCAAAGGGGCCAGGACCAAAAGCTCTTGCTGCTCTTCAAGTAGCCAGGCAACCCCATTCACAGCCACACAAACGCTGACGCTGTCTCTTTCGTGAGCCTCCCAAACTCCTGTACTAGCTGCCTGGGACGCTGAGTACAGCCGGAGCCAGGCTCAGCAATTGCGACCGTCCCAGGATTCCTCCCACCCCAAAGGGGCCAGGACCAAAAGCTCTTGCTGCTCTTCAAGTAGCCAGGCAACCCCATTCACAGCCCCACAAACGCTGACGCTGTCTCTTTCGTGAGCCTCCCAGACTCCAAGACTAGCTGCCTGGGACGCTGAGTACAGTCGGAGCCAGGCTCAGCAATTGCGACCGTCCCAGGATTCCTCCCACCCCAAAGGGGCCAGGACCAAAAGCTCTTGCTGCTCTTCAAGTAGCCAGGCAACCCCATTCACAGCCCCACAAACGCTGACGCTGTCTCTTTCGTGAGCCTCCCAAACTCCAAGACTATCTGCCTGAGACGTTGAGTAGAGTTGAATCACAGCCCAGGAATTGCGACCGTCCCAAGATTCCTCCCACACCAAAGGTGCAAAGACCAAAAGCTCTTGCTGCTCTTCATGTAGCCAGGCAACCCCATTCACAGCCCCACAAACGCTGATGCTGTCTCTTTCTGTGGCCTCCCTAACTCCTGTACTAGCTGCCTGGGATGCTGAGTACAGCCGGAGCCAGGCTCAGCAATTGCTAACGTCCCAGGATTTCTCCCACCCCAAAGGGGCCAGGACCAAAAGCTCTTGCTGCTCTTCAAGTAGCCAGGCACCCCCATTCACAGCCCCACAAACGCTGACGCTGTCTCTTTCTGTGGCCTCCCAAACTCCAAGACTAGCTGCCTGGGACACTGATTACATCCGGAGCCAGGCTCAGCGATTGCGAATGTCCCGGGATTCCTCCCACCCCAAAGGGGCCAGGACCAGAAGCTCTTGCTGCTCTTCAAGTAGCCAGGCAACCCCATTCACAGCCCCACAAACGCTGCCGCTGTCTCTTTCTTGAGCCTCCCAAACTCCAAGACTATCTGCCTGGGACGCTGAGTACAGCCGGAGCCAGGCTCTGCAATTGTGAACGTCCTGGGGTTGCTCCCACCTCAAAGGGTCCAGGAACAAAAGCTCTTGCTGCTTTTCAAGTAGCCAGGCAACCCCATTCACAGCCCCACAAACGCTGATGCTGTCTCTTTCTCTGGCCTCCCAAACTCCAAGACTAGCTGCCTGGGAAGCTGAGTACAGTCGGAGCCAGGCTCAGCAATTGGGACCGTCCTGGTATTGTTCTCACCTCAAAGGGTCCAGGACCAAAAGCTCTTGGTGCTCTTCAAGTAGCCAGGCAACCCCATTCACAGCCCCACAAACGCTGCCGCTGTCTCTTTTGTGAGCCTCCCAAACTCCAAGACTAGCTGCCTGGGCCGCTGAGTATAGCCGGAGCCAGGCTCAGCAATTGCGACCGTCCCGGGATTCCTCCCACCCCAAAGGGGCCAGGACCAAAAGCTCTTGCTGCTGTTCAAGTAGCCAGGCAACCCCATTCACAGCCCCACAAACACTGACGCTGTCTCTTTCGTGAGCCTCCCAAACTCCAAGACTAGCTGCCTGGGACGCTGAGTACAGTCGGAGCCAGGCTCAGCAATTGCGACCGTCCCAGGATTCCTCCCACCCCAAAGGGGCCAGGACCAAAAGCTCTTGCTGCTCTTCAAGTAGCCAGGCAACCCCATTCACAGCCCCACAAACGCTGACGCTGTCTCTTTCGTGAGCCTCCCAGACTCCAAGACTAGCTGCCTGGGACGCTGAGTACAGTCGGAGCCAGGCTCAGCAATTGCGACCGTCCCAGGATTCCTCCCACCCCAAAGGGGCCAGGACCAAAAGCTCTTGCTGCTCTTCAAGTAGCCAGGCAACCCCATTCACAGCCCCACAAACGCTGACGCTGTCTCTTTCGTGAGCCTCCCAAACTCCAAGACTATCTGCCTGAGACGTTGAGTAGAGTTGAATCACAGCCCAGGAATTGCGACCGTCCCAAGATTCCTCCCACACCAAAGGTGCAAAGACCAAAAGCTCTTGCTGCTCTTCATGTAGCCAGGCAACCCCATTCACAGCCCCACAAACGCTGATGCTGTCTCTTTCTGTGGCCTCCCTAACTCCTGTACTAGCTGCCTGGGATGCTGAGTACAGCCGGAGCCAGGCTCAGCAATTGCTAACGTCCCAGGATTTCTCCCACCCCAAAGGGGCCAGGACCAAAAGCTCTTGCTGCTCTTCAAGTAGCCAGGCACCCCCATTCACAGCCCCACAAACGCTGACGCTGTCTCTTTCTGTGGCCTCCCAAACTCCAAGACTAGCTGCCTGGGACACTGATTACATCCGGAGCCAGGCTCAGCGATTGCGAATGTCCCGGGATTCCTCCCACCCCAAAGGGGCCAGGACCAGAAGCTCTTGCTGCTCTTCAAGTAGCCAGGCAACCCCATTCACAGCCCCACAAACGCTGCCGCTGTCTCTTTCTTGAGCCTCCCAAACTCCAAGACTATCTGCCTGGGACGCTGAGTACAGCCGGAGCCAGGCTCTGCAATTGTGAACGTCCTGGGGTTGCTCCCACCTCAAAGGGTCCAGGAACAAAAGCTCTTGCTGCTTTTCAAGTAGCCAGGCAACCCCATTCACAGCCCCACAAACGCTGATGCTGTCTCTTTCTCTGGCCTCCCAAACTCCAAGACTAGCTGCCTGGGAAGCTGAGTACAGTCGGAGCCAGGCTCAGCAATTGGGACCGTCCTGGTATTGTTCTCACCTCAAAGGGTCCAGGACCAAAAGCTCTTGGTGCTCTTCAAGTAGCCAGGCAACCCCATTCACAGCCCCACAAACGCTGCCGCTGTCTCTTTTGTGAGCCTCCCAAACTCCAAGACTAGCTGCCTGGGCCGCTGAGTATAGCCGGAGCCAGGCTCAGCAATTGCGACCGTCCCGGGATTCCTCCCACCCCAAAGGGGCCAGGACCAAAAGCTCTTGCTGCTGTTCAAGTAGCCAGGCAACCCCATTCACAGCCCCACAAACACTGACGCTGTCTCTTTCGTGAGCCTCCCAAACTCCAAGACTATCTGCCTGGGACGCTGAGTACAGCCGGAGCCAGGCTCAGCGATTGCGAATGTCCCGGGATTCCTCCCACCCCAAAGGGGCCAGGACCAAAAGCTCTTGCTGCTCTTCAAGTAGCCAGGCAACCCCATTCACAGCCCCAAAAACACTGCCGCTGTCTCTTTCGTGAGCCTCCCAAACTCCAAGACTAGCTGCCTGGGACGCTGAGTAGAGCTGAATTGCAGCCCAGGAATTGCGACCGTCCCGAGATTCCTCCCACACCAAAGGTGCAAATACCAAAAGCTCTTGCTGCTCTTCAAGTAGCCAGGCAACCCCATTCACAGCCCCACAAACGCTGACGCTGCCTCTTTCGTGAGCCTCCCAAACTCCAAGACTAGCTGCCTGGGACGCTGAGTGCAGCCGGATCCAGGCTCAGCAATTGCGAATGTCCCGGGATTCCTCCCACCCCAAAGGGGCCAGGACCAAAAGCTCTTGCTGCTCTTCAAGTAGCCAGGCAACCCCATTCACAGCCCCACAAACGCTGATGCTGTCTCTTTCGTGAGCCTCCCAAACTCCAAGACTAGCTGCCTGGGACGCTGAGTACAGTCGGAGCCAGGCTCAGTAATAGGGACTGTCCTGGTATTGCTCTCACCTCTAAGGGTCCAGGACCAAAAGCTCTTGCTGCTCTTCAAGTAGCCAGGCAAACCCATTCACAGCCACACAAACCCTGACGCTGTCTCTTTCTCTGGCCTCCCAAACTCCAAGACTATCTGCCTGGGACGCTGAGTACAGCCGGAGCCAGGCTCAGCAATTGCCACCGTCCCAGGATTCCTCCCACCCCAAAGGGGCCAGGACCAAAAGCTCTTGCTGCTCTTCAAGTAGCCAGGCAACCCCATTCACAGCCCCACAAACGCTGACGCTGTCTCTTTCGTGAGCCTCCCAAACTCCAAGACTAGCTGCCTGGGACGATGAATAGAGCTGAATCGCAGCCCAGGAATTGAGAATGTCCCGAGATTCCTCCCACCCCAAAGGGGCCAGGACCAAAAGCTCTTGCTGCTCTTCAAGTAGCCAGGCAACCCCATTCACAGCCCCACAAACGCTGACGCTGTCTCTTTCGTGAGACTCCCTGACTCCAGAACTAGCTGCCTGGGAAGTTGAGTACAGCCGGAGCCAGGCTCAGCAATTGTGACCGTCCCGGGATTGCTCCGACCCCAAAGGGGCCAGGACCAAAAGCTCTTGCTGCTCTTCAAGTAGCCAGGCAACCCCATTCACAGCCCCACAAACGCTGATGCTGTCTCTTTCGTGAGCCTCCCAAACTCCAAGACTAGCTGCCTGGGACGCTGAGTACAGCTGGAGCCAGGCTCAGCAATTGCTAATGTCCCAGGATTCCTCCCACCCCAAAGGGGCCAGGACCAAAAGCTCTTGCTGCTCTTCAAGTAGCCAGGCAACCCCATTCACAGCCCCACAAACGCTGCCGCTGTCTCTTTTGTGAGCCTCCCAAACTCCAAGACTATCTGCCTGAGACGTTGAGTAGAGTTGAATCGCAGCCGAGGAATTGCGACCGTCCCGAGATTCCTCCCACACCAAAGGTGCAAAAACCAAAAGCTCTTGCTGCTCTTCAAGTAGCCAGGCAACCCCATTCACAGCCCCACAAACGCTGCCGCTGTCTCTTTTGTGAGCCTCCCAAACTCCAAGACTAGCTGCCTGGGCCGCTGAGTACAGCCGGAGCCAGGCTCAGCAATTGCGAACGTCCCGGGATTCCTCCCACCCCAAAGGTGGCAGGACCAAAAGCTCTTGCTGCTCTTCAAGTAGCCAGGCAACCCCATTCACAGCCCCAAAAACACTGCTGCTTTCTCTTTCGTGAGCCTCCCAAACTCCAAGACTACCTGCTTGGCCTGCTGAGTAAACCAGGAGCTAGGCTCAGCAGTTGCGAACGTCCCGAGATTCCTCCCACCCCAAAGGGGCCAGGACCAAAAGCTCTTGCTGCTCTTCAAGTAGCCAGGCAACCCCATTCACAGCCACACAAACGCTGACGCTGTCTCTTTCGTGAGCCTCCCAAACTCCTGTACTAGCTGCCTGGGACGCTGAGTACAGCCGGAGCCAGGCTCAGCAATTGCGACCGTCCCAGGATTCCTCCCACCCCAAAGGGGCCAGGACCAAAAGCTCTTGCTGCTCTTCAAGTAGCCAGGCAACCCCATTCACAGCCCCACAAATGCTGATGCTGTCTCTTTCGTGAGCCTCCCAAACTCCAAGACTATCTGCCTGGGACGCTGCGTAAGCCATAGCCAGGCTCAGCAATTGCAAACATCCCGAGATTCCTCCCACCCCAAAGGGGCCAGGACCAAAAGCCCTTGCTGCTCTTCATGTAGCCAGGCAACGCCATTCACAGCCCCACAAACGCTGACGCTGTCTCTTTCGTGAGCCTCCCAAACTCCAAGACTAGCTGCCTGGGACACTGAGTGCAGCCGGAACCAGGCTCAGCAATTGCGAATGTCCCGGGATTGCTCCCACCCAAAGGGTCCAGGACCAAAAGCTCTTGCTTCTCTTCAAGTAGCCAGGCAACCCCATTCACAGCCCCAAAAACACTGCTGCTGTCTCTTTCGTGAGCCTCCCAAACTCCAAGACTACCTGCTTGGCCTGCTGAGTAAACCAGGAGCTAGGCTCAGCAGTTGCGAACGTCCCGAGATTCCTCCCACCCCAAAGGGGCCAGGACCAAAAGCTCTTGCTGCTCTTCAAGTAGCCAGGCAACCCCATTCACAGCCACACAAACGCTGACGCTGTCTCTTTCGTGAGCCTCCCAAACTCCTGTACTAGCTGCCTGGGACGCTGAGTACAGCCGGAGCCAGGCTCAGCAATTGCGACCGTCCCAGGATTCCTCCCACCCCAAAGGGGCCAGGACCAAAAGCTCTTGCTGCTCTTCAAGTAGCCAGGCAACCCCATTCACAGCCCCACAAATGCTGATGCTGTCTCTTTCGTGAGCCTCCCAAACTCCAAGACTATCTGCCTGGGACGCTGCGTAAGCCATAGCCAGGCTCAGCAATTGCAAACATCCCGAGATTCCTCCCACCCCAAAGGGGCCAGGACCAAAAGCCCTTGCTGCTCTTCAAGTAGCCAGGCAACGCCATTCACAGCCCCACAAACGCTGACGCTGTCTCTTTCGTGAGCCTCCCAAACTCCAAGACTAGCTGCCTGGGACACTGAGTGCAGCCGGAACCAGGCTCAGCAATTGCGAATGTCCCGGGATTGCTCCCACCCCAAAGGGGCCAGGACCAAAAGCTCTTGCTTCTCTTCAAGTAGCCAGGCAACCCCATTCACAGCCACAAAAACGCTGACGCTGTCTCTTTCGTGAGCCTCCCAAACTCCAAGACTATCTGCCTGGGACAGTGAGTACAGCCGGAGACAGGGTCAGCAATTGGGACCGTCCTGGTATTGCTCTCACCTCAAAGGGTCCAGGACCAAAAGCTCTTGCTGCTCTTCAAGTAGCCAGGCAACCCCATTCACAGCCCCACAAACGCTGACGCTGTCTCTTTCGTGAGCCTCCCAAACTCCAAGACTATCTGCCTGGGACGTTGAGTAGAGTTGAATCGCAGCCCAGGAATTGCGACCGTCCCAAGATTCCTCCCACACCAAAGGTGCAAAGACAAAAAGCTCTTGCTGCTCTTCAAGTAGCCAGGCAACCCCATTCACAGCCCCACAAACGCTGATGCTGTCTCTTTCTGTGGCCTCCCTAACTCCTGTACTAGCTGCCTGGGATGCTGAGTACAGCCGGAGCCAGGCTCAGCAATTGCTAACGTCCCAGGATTCCTCCCACCCCAAAGGGGCCAGGACCAAAAGCTCTTGCTGCTCTTCAAGTAGCCAGGCAAACCCATTCTCAGCCCCACAAACGCTGACGCTGTCTCTTTCTCTGGCCTCTCAAACACCAATAGTAGCTGCCTGGGACGCTGAGTACAGCCGGAGCCAGGCTCTGCAATTGCGAACGTCCCGGGATTCCTCCCACCTCAAAGGGTCCAGGAACATAAGCTCTTGCTGCTCTTCAAGTAGCCAGGCAACCCCATTCACAGCCCCACAAACCCTGACGCTGTCTCTTTCGTGAGCCTCCCAAACTCTAATACTTGCTGCCTGGGACGCTGAGTACAGCCGCAGCCAGGCTCAGTAATTGCGAACGTCACGGGATTCCGCCCACCCCAAAGGGGCCAGGACCAAAAGCTCTTGCTGCTCTTCAAGTAGCCAGGCAACCCCGTTCACAGCCCCACAAACGCTGACGCTGTCTCTTTCGTGAGCCTCCCAAAATCCAAGACTACCTGCTTGGGCTGCTGAGTAAACCAGGAGCCAGGCTCAGCGATTGCGAACGTCCCAGGATTCCTCCCACCCCAAAGGGGCCAGGACCAAAAGCTCTTGCTGCTCTTCAAGTAGCCAGGCAACCCCATTCACAGCCCCACAAACGCTGACGCTTCCTCTTTTGTGAGCCTCCTGAATTCCAATACTATCTGCCTGGGACGCTGAGCCGGAGCCAGACTTAGCAATTTCGACCGTCCCGGGATTGCTCCGACCCCAAAGGGGCCAGGACCAAAAGCTCTTGCTGCTCTTCAAGTAGCCAGGCAACCCCATTCACAGCCCCACAAACAGTGCTGCTGTCTCTTTCGTGAGCCTCCCAAACTCCAAGATTACCTGCTTGGGCTGCTGAGTAAATCAGGAGCCAGGCTCAGCACTTGCGAACGTCCCGGGATACGTCCCACCCCAAAGGGGCCAGGACCAAAAGCTCTTGCTGCTCTTCAAGTAGCCAGGCAACCCCATTCACAGCCCCACAAACGCTGACGCTGTCTGTTTCGTGAGCCTCCCAAACTCCAAGATTTTCAGCCTGGGAAACTGAGCCGGAGCCAGGCTCAGTTATTGCGACCGTCCCAGGACTCCTCCCACCCCAAAGGGGCCAGGACCAAAAGCCCTTGCTGCTCTTCAAGTAGCCAGGCAACGCCATTCACAGCCCCACAAACGCTGACGCTGCCTCTTTCGTGAGCCTCCCAAACTCCAAGACTAGCTGCCTGGGACACTGAGTGCAGCCGGAACCAGGCTCAGCAATTGCGAATGTCCCGGGATTGCTCCCACCCCAAAGGGGCCAGGACCAAAAGCTCTTGCTTCTCTTCAAGTAGCCAGGCAACCCCATTCACAGCCACAAAAACGCTGACGCTGTCTCTTTCGTGAGCCTCCCAAACTCCAAGATTATCTGCCTGGGACTCTGAGTACAGTCGGAGCCAGGCTCAGCAATTGGGACCGTCCTGGTATTGCTCTCACCTCAAAGGGTCCAGGACCAAAAGCTCTTGCTGCTCTTCAAGTAGCCAGGCAACCCCATTCACAGCCCCACAAACGCTGACGCTGTCTCTTTCGTGAGCCTCCCAAACTCCAAGACTAGCTGCCTGAGACGTTGAGTAGAGTTGAATCGCAGCCGAGGAATTGCGACCGTCCCAAGATTCCTCCCACACCAAAGGTGCAAAGACCAAAAGCTCTTGCTGCTCTTCAAGTAGCCAGGCAACCCCATTCACAGCCCCACAAACGCCGATGCTGTCTCTTTCTGTGGCCTCCCTAACTCCTGTACTAGCTGCCTGGGATGCTGAGTACAGCCGGAGCCAGGCTCAGCAATTGCTAACGTCCCAGGATTCCTCCCACCCCAAAGGGGCCAGGACCAAAAGCTCTTGCTGCTCTTCAAGTAGCCAGGCAACCCCATTCACAGCCCCACAAACGCTGACGCTGTCTTTTTCTTGAGCCTCCCAAACTCCAAGACTATCTGCCTCGGACGCTGAGAACAGCCGGAGCCAGGCTCTGCAATTGTGAACGTCCTGGGGTTGCTCCCACCTCAAAGGGTCCAGGAACAAAAGCTCTTGCTGCTCTTCAAGTAGCCAGGCAACCCCATTCACAGCCCCACAAACGCTGCCGTTGTCTCTTTCGTGAGCCTCCCAAACTCCAAGACTAGCTGCCTGGGACGATGAATAGAGCTGAATCGCAGCCCAGGAGTTGCGACCGTCCCGAGATTCCTCCCACCCCAAAGGGGCGCGGACCAAAAGCTCTTGCTGCTTTTCAAGTAGCCAGGCAACCCCATTCACAGCCCCACAAACGCTGATGCTGTCTCTCTCTTTGGCCTCCCAAACTCCAAGACTATCTGCCTGGGAAGCTGAGTACAGTCGGAGCCAGGCTCAGCAATTGGGACCGTCCTGGTATTGTTCTCACCTCACAGGGTCCAGGACCAAAAGCTCTTGGTGCTCTTCAAGTAGCCAGGCAACCCCATTCACAGCCCCACAAACGCTGATGCTGTCTCTTTCGTGAGCCTCCCAAACTCCAAGACTAGCTGCCTGGGACGCTGAGTGCAGCCAGAACCAGGCTCAGCGATTGCAAAAGTCCCGGGATTCCTCCCACCCCAAAGAGGCCAGGACCAAAAGCTCTTGCTGCTCTTCAAGTAGCCAGGCAACCCCATTCACAGCCCCACAAACGCTGCCGCTGTCTCTTTCGTGAGCCTCCCAAACTCCAAGACAATCTGCCTGGGACGCTGAGTACAGCCGGAGCCAGGCTCAGCAGTTGCGAACGTCGTGAGATTCCTCCCACCCCAAAGGGGCCAGGATCAAAAGCTCTTGCTGCTCTTCAAGTAGCCAGGCAACCCCATTCACAGCCCCACAAACGCTGACGCTGCCTCTTTCGTGAGCCTCCCAAACTCCAATACTAGCTGCCTGGGACGCTGAGTGCAGCCGGATCCAGGCTCAGCAATTGCGAATGTCCCGGGATTCCTCCCACCCCAAAGGGGCCAGGACCAAAAGCTCTTGCTGCTCTTCAAGTAGCCAGGCAAGCCCATTCACAGCCCCACAAACCCTGACGCTGTCTCTTTCGTGAGCCTCCCAAACTCCAAGACTAGCTGCCTGGGACGCTGAGTACAGTCGGAGCCAGGCTCAGTAATAGGGACTGTCCTGCTATTGCTCTCACCTCTAAGGGTCCAGGACCAAAAGCTCTTGCTGCTCTTCAAGTAGCCAGGCAAACCCATTCACAGCCCCACAAACCCTGACGCTGTCTCTTTCTCTGGCCTCCCAAACTCCAAGACTATCTGCCTGGGACGCTGAGTACAGCCGGAGCCAGGCTCAGCAATTGCGACCGTCCCGGGATTCCTCCCACCCCAAAGGGGCCAGGACCAAAAGCTCTTGCTGCTCTTCAAGTAGCCAGGCAACCCCATTCACAGCCCCACAAACGCTGACGCTGTCTCTTTCGTGAGCCTCCCAAACTCCAAGACTAGCTGCCTGGGACGATGAATAGAGCTGAATCGCAGCCCAGGAATTGAGAATGTCCCGAGATTCCTCCCACCCCAAAGGGGCCAGGACCAAAAGCTCTTGCTGCTCTTCAAGTAGCCAGGCAACCCCATTCACAGCCCCACAAACGCTGACGCTGTCTCTTTCGTGAGACTCCCTGACTCCAGAACTAGCTGCCTGGGAAGCTGAGTACAGCCGGAGCCAGGCTCAGCAATTGCTAACGTCCCGGGATTGCTCCCACCCCAAAGGGGCCAGGACCAAAAGCTCTTGCTGCTCTTCAAGTAGCCAGGCAACCCCATTCACAGCCCCACAAACGCTGATGCTGTCTCTTTCGTGAGCCTCCCAAACTCCAAGACTAGCTGCCTGGGACGCTGAGTACAGCTGGAGCCAGGCTCAGCAATTGCTAATGTCCCAGGATTCCTCCCACCCCAAAGGGGCCAGGACCAAAAGCTCTTGCTGCTCTTCAAGTAGCCAGGCAACCCCATTCACAGCCCCACAAACGCTGCCGCTGTCTCTTTTGTGAGCCTCCCAAACTCCAAGACTATCTGCCTGAGACGTTGAGTAGAGTTGAATCGCAGCCGAGGAATTGCGACCGTCCCGAGATTCCTTCCACACCAAAGGTGCAAAAACCAAAAGCTCTTGCTGCTCTTCAAGTAGCCAGGCAACCCCATTCACAGCCCCACAAACGCTGCCGCTGTCTCTTTTGTGAGCCTCCCAAACTCCAAGACTAGCTGCCTGGGATGCTGAGTACAGCCGGAGCCAGGCTCAGCAATTGCTAACGTCCCAGGATTCCTCCCACCCCAAAGGGGCCAGGACCAAAAGCTCTTGCTGCTCTTCAAGTAGCCAGGCAAACCCATTCTCAGCCCCACAAACGCTGACGCTGTCTCTTTCTCTGGCCTCTCAAACACCAATAGTAGCTGCCTGGGACGCTGAGTACAGCCGGAGCCAGGCTCTGCAATTGCGAACGTCCCGGGATTCCTCCCACCTCAAAGGGTCCAGGACCAGAAGCTCTTGCTGCTCTTCAAGTAGCCAGGCAACCCCATTCACAGCCCCACAAACGCTGCCGCTGTCTCTTTCGTGAGCCTCCCAAACTCCAAGACTAGCTGCCTGGGACGATGAATAGAGCTGAATCGCAGCCCAGGAATTGCGACCGTCCCGAGATTCCTCCCACCCCAAAGGGGCCCGGACCAAAAGCTCTTGCTGCTTTTCAAGTAGCCAGGCAACCCCATTCACAGCCCCACAAACGCTGATGCTGTCTCTTTCTCTGGCCTCCCAAACTCCAAGACTAGCTGCCTGGGAAGCTGAGTACACTCGGAGCCAGGCTCAGCAATTGGGACCGTCCTGGTATTGTTCTCACCTCAAAGGGTCCAGGACCAAAAGCTCTTGGTGCTCTTCAAGTAGCCAGGCAACCCCATTCACAGCCCCACAAACGCTGCCGCTGTCTCTTTTGTGAGCCTCCCAAACTCCAAGACTAGCTGCCTGGGCCGCTGAGTACAGCCGGAGCCAGGCTCAGCAATTGCGACCGTCCCGGGATTCCTCCCACCCCAAAGGGGCCAGGACCAAAAGCTCTTGCTGCTCTTCAAGTAGCCAGGCAACCCCATTCACAGCCCCACAAACACTGACGCTGTCTCTTTCGTGAGCCTCCCAAACTCCAAGACTAGCTGCCTGGGACGCTGAGTAGAGCTGAATTGCAGCCCAGGAATTGCGACCGTCCCGAGATTCCTCCCACACCAAAGGTGCAAATACCAAAAGCTCTTGCTGCTCTTCAAGTAGCCAGGCAACCCCATTCACAGCCCCACAAATGCTGCCGCTGTCTCTTTCGTGAGCCTCCCAAACTCCAAGACTAGCTGCCTGGGACGCTGCGTACAGCCGAAGCCAGGCTCAGCAGTTGCGAACGTCCCGGGATTCCTCCCACCCCAAAGGGGCCAGGACCAAAAGCTCTTGCTGCTCTTCAAGTAGCCAGGCAACCCCATTCACAGCCCCAAAAACACTGCTGCTTTCTCTTTCGTGAGCCTCCCAAACTCCAAGACTACCTGCTTGGCCTGCTGAGTAAACCAGGAGCTAGGCTCAGCAGTTGCGAACGTCCCGAGATTCCTCCCACCCCAAAGGGGCCAGGACCAAAAGCTCTTGCTGCTCTTCAAGTAGCCAGGCAACACCATTCACAGCCACACAAACGCTGACGCTGTCTCTTTCGTGAGCCTCCCAAACTCCAAGACTAGCTGCCTGGGACGCTGAGTGCAGCCAGAACCAGGCTCAGCGATTGCAAAAGTCCCGGGATTCCTCCCACCCCAAAGGGGCCAGGACCAAAAGCTCTTGCTGCTCTTCAAGTAGCCAGGCAACCCCATTCACAGCCCCACAAACGCTGATGCTGTCTCTTTCGTGAGCCTCCCAAACTCCAAGACAATCTGCCTGGGATGCTGAGTACAGCCGGAGCCAGGCTCAGCAATTGCTAACGTCCCAGGATTCCTCCCACCCCAAAGGGGCCAGGACCAAAAGCTCTTGCTGCTCTTCAAGTAGCCAGGCAACCCCATTCACAGCCCCACAAACGCTGCCGCTGTCTCTTTCGTGAGCCTCCCAAACTCCAAGACTAGCTGCCTGGGCCGCTGAGTACAGCCGGAGCCAGGCTCAGCAATTGCGAACGTCCCGGGATTCCTCCCACCCCAAAGGTGGCAGGACAAAAAGCTCTTGCTGCTCTTCAAGTAGCCAGGCAACCCCATTCACAGCCCCAAAAACACTGCTGCTTTCTCTTTCGTGAGCCTCCCAAACTCCAAGACTACCTGCTTGGCCTGCTGAGTAAACCAGGAGCTAGGCTCAGCAGTTGCGAACGTCCCGAGATTCCTCCCACCCCAAAGGGGCCAGGACCAAAAGCTCTTGCTGCTCTTCAAGTAGCCAGGCAACCCCATTCACAGCCACACAAACGCTGACGCTGTCTCTTTCGTGAGCCTCCCAAACTCCTGTACTAGCTGCCTGGGACGCTGAGTACAGCCGGAGCCAGGCTCAGCAATTGCGACCGTCCCAGGATTCCTCCCACCCCAAAGGGGCCAGGACCAAAAGCTCTTGCTGCTCTTCAAGTAGCCAGGCAACCCCATTCACAGCCCCACAAACGCTGACGCTGTCTCTTTCGTGAGCCTCCCAGACTCCAAGACTAGCTGCCTGGGACGCTGAGTACAGTCGGAGCCAGGCTCAGCAATTGGGACCGTCCTGGTATTGCTCTCACCTCAAAGGGTCCAGGACCAAAAGCTCTTGCTGCTCTTCAAGTAGCCAGGCAACCCCATTCACAGCCCCACAAACGCTGACGCTGTCTCTTTCTCTGGCCTCCCAAACTCCAAGACTAGCTGCCTGGGACGTTGAGTAGAGTTGAATCACAGCCCAGGAATTGCGACCGTCCCAAGATTCCTCCCACACCAAAGGTGCAAAGACCAAAAGCTCTTGCTGCTCTTCATGTAGCCAGGCAACCCCATTCACAGCCCCACAAACGCTGATGCTGTCTCTTTCTGTGGCCTGCCTAACTCCTGTACTAGCTGCCTGGGATGCTGAGTACAGCCGGAGCCAGGCTCAGCAATTGCTAACGTCCCAGGATTTCTCCCACCCCAAAGGGGCCAGGACCAAAAGCTCTTGCTGCTCTTCAAGTAGCCAGGCACCCCCATTCACAGCCCCACAAACGCTGACGCTGTCTCTTTCTGTGGCCTCCCAAACTCCAAGACTAGCTGCCTGGGACACTGATTACATCCGGAGCCAGGCTCAGCGATTGCGAATGTCCCGGGATTCCTCCCACCCCAAAGGGGCCAGGACCAGAAGCTCTTGCTGCTCTTCAAGTAGCCAGGCAACCCCATTCACAGCCCCACAAACGCTGCCGCTGTCTCTTTCTTGAGCCTCCCAAACTCCAAGACTATCTGCCTGGGACGCTGAGTACAGCCGGAGCCAGGCTCTGCAATTGTGAACGTCCTGGGGTTGCTCCCACCTCAAAGGGTCCAGGAACAAAAGCTCTTGCTGCTTTTCAAGTAGCCAGGCAACCCCATTCACAGCCCCACAAACGCTGATGCTGTCTCTTTCTCTGGCCTCCCAAACTCCAAGACTAGCTGCCTGGGAAGCTGAGTACAGTCGGAGCCAGGCTCAGCAATTGGGACCGTCCTGGTATTGTTCTCACCTCAAAGGGTCCAGGACCAAAAGCTCTTGGTGCTCTTCAAGTAGCCAGGCAACCCCATTCACAGCCCCACAAACGCTGCCGCTGTCTCTTTTGTGAGCCTCCCAAACTCCAAGACTAGCTGCCTGGGCCGCTGAGTATAGCCGGAGCCAGGCTCAGCAATTGCGACCGTCCCGGGATTCCTCCCACCCCAAAGGGGCCAGGACCAAAAGCTCTTGCTGCTGTTCAAGTAGCCAGGCAACCCCATTCACAGCCCCACAAACACTGACGCTGTCTCTTTCGTGAGCCTCCCAAACTCCAAGACAATCTGCCTGGGACGCTGAGTACAGCCGGAGCCAGGCTCAGCGATTGCGAATGTCCCGGGATTCCTCCCACCCCAAAGGGGCCAGGACCAAAAGCTCTTGCTGCTCTTCAAGTAGCCAGGCAACCCCATTCACAGCCCCAAAAACACTGCCGCTGTCTCTTTCGTGAGCCTCCCAAACTCCAAGACTAGCTGCCTGGGACGCTGAGTAGAGCTGAATTGCAGCCCAGGAATTGCGACCGTCCCGAGATTCCTCCCACACCAAAGGTGCAAATACCAAAAGCTCTTGCTGCTCTTCAAGTAGCCAGGCAACCCCATTCACAGCCCCACAAACGCTGACGCTGCCTCTTTCGTGAGCCTCCCAAACTCCAAGACTAGCTGCCTGGGACGCTGAGTGCAGCCGGATCCAGGCTCAGCAATTGCGAATGTCCCGGGATTCCTCCCACCCCAAAGGGGCCAGGACCAAAAGCTCTTGCTGCTCTTCAAGTAGCCAGGCAACCCCATTCACAGCCCCACAAACGCTGATGCTGTCTCTTTCGTGAGCCTCCCAAACTCCAAGACTAGCTGCCTGGGACGCTGAGTACAGTCGGAGCCAGGCTCAGTAATAGGGACTGTCCTGGTATTGCTCTCACCTCTAAGGGTCCAGGACCAAAAGCTCTTGCTGCTCTTCAAGTAGCCAGGCAAACCCATTCACAGCCACACAAACCCTGACGCTGTCTCTTTCTCTGGCCTCCCAAACTCCAAGACTATCTGCCTGGGACGCTGAGTACAGCCGGAGCCAGGCTCAGCAATTGCCACCGTCCCAGGATTCCTCCCACCCCAAAGGGGCCAGGACCAAAAGCTCTTGCTGCTCTTCAAGTAGCCAGGCAACCCCATTCACAGCCCCACAAACGCTGACGCTGTCTCTTTCGTGAGCCTCCCAAACTCCAAGACTAGCTGCCTGGGACGATGAATAGAGCTGAATCGCAGCCCAGGAATTGAGAATGTCCCGAGATTCCTCCCACCCCAAAGGGGCCAGGACCAAAAGCTCTTGCTGCTCTTCAAGTAGCCAGGCAACCCCATTCACAGCCCCACAAACGCTGACGCTGTCTCTTTCGTGAGACTCCCTGACTCCAGAACTAGCTGCCTGGGAAGCTGAGTACAGCCGGAGCCAGGCTCAGCAATTGCGACCGTCCCGGGATTGCTCCGACCCCAAAGGGGCCAGGACCAAAAGCTCTTGCTGCTCTTCAAGTAGCCAGGCAACCCCATTCACAGCCCCACAAACGCTGATGCTGTCTCTTTCGTGAGCCTCCCAAACTCCAAGACTAGCTGCCTGGGACGCTGAGTACAGCTGGAGCCAGGCTCAGCAATTGCTAATGTCCCAGGATTCCTCCCACCCCAAAGGGGCCAGGACCAAAAGCTCTTGCTGCTCTTCAAGTAGCCAGGCAACCCCATTCACAGCCCCACAAACGCTGCCGCTGTCTCTTTTGTGAGCCTCCCAAACTCCAAGACTATCTGCCTGAGACGTTGAGTAGAGTTGAATCGCAGCCGAGGAATTGCGACCGTCCCGAGATTCCTCCCACACCAAAGGTGCAAAAACCAAAAGCTCTTGCTGCTCTTCAAGTAGCCAGGCAACCCCATTCACAGCCCCACAAACGCTGCCGCTGTCTCTTTTGTGAGACTCCCAAACTCCAACACTAGCTGCCTGGGCCGCTGAGTACAGCCGGAGCCAGGCTCAGCAATTGCGAACGTCCCGGGATTCCTCCCACCCCAAAGGTGGCAGGACCAAAAGCTCTTGCTGCTCTTCAAGTAGCCAGGCAACCCCATTCACAGCCCCAAAAACACTGCTGCTTTCTCTTTCGTGAGCCTCCCAAACTCCAAGACTACCTGCTTGGCCTGCTGAGTAAACCAGGAGCTAGGCTCAGCAGTTGCGAACGTCCCGAGATTCCTCCCACCCCAAAGGGGCCAGGACCAAAAGCTCTTGCTGCTCTTCAAGTAGCCAGGCAACCCCATTCACAGCCACACAAACGCTGACGCTGTCTCTTTCGTGAGCCTCCCAAACTCCTGTACTAGCTGCCTGGGACGCTGAGTACAGCCGGAGCCAGGCTCAGCAATTGCGACCGTCCCAGGATTCCTCCCACCCCAAAGGGGCCAGGACCAAAAGCTCTTGCTGCTCTTCAAGTAGCCAGGCAACCCCATTCACAGCCCCACAAATGCTGATGCTGTCTCTTTCGTGAGCCTCCCAAACTCCAAGACTATCTGCCTGGGACGCTGCGTAAGCCATAGCCAGGCTCAGCAATTGCAAACATCCCGAGATTCCTCCCACCCCAAAGGGGCCAGGACCAAAAGCCCTTGCTGCTCTTCATGTAGCCAGGCAACGCCATTCACAGCCCCACAAACGCTGACGCTGTCTCTTTCGTGAGCCTCCCAAACTCCAAGACTAGCTGCCTGGGACACTGAGTGCAGCCGGAACCAGGCTCAGCAATTGCGAATGTCCCGGGATTGCTCCCACCCCAAAGGGGCCAGGACCAAAAGCTCTTGCTTCTCTTCAAGTAGCCAGGCAACCCCATTCACAGCCCCAAAAACACTGCTGCTGTCTCTTTCGTGAGCCTCCCAAACTCCAAGACTACCTGCTTGGCCTGCTGAGTAAACCAGGAGCTAGGCTCAGCAGTTGCGAACGTCCCGAGATTCCTCCCACCCCAAAGGGGCCAGGACCAAAAGCTCTTGCTGCTCTTCAAGTAGCCAGGCAACCCCATTCACAGCCACACAAACGCTGACGCTGTCTCTTTCGTGAGCCTCCCAAACTCCAAGACAATCTGCCTGGGACGCTGAGTACAGCCGGAGCCAGGCTCAGCAATTGCGACCGTCCCAGGATTCCTCCCACCCCAAAGGGGCCAGGACCAAAAGCTCTTGCTGCTCTTCAAGTAGCCAGGCAACCCCATTCACAGCCCCACAAATGCTGATGCTGTCTCTTTCGTGAGCCTCCCAAACTCCAAGACTATCTGCCTGGGACGCTGCGTAAGCCATAGCCAGGCTCAGCAATTGCAAACATCCCGAGATTCCTCCCACCCCAAAGGGGCCAGGACCAAAAGCCCTTGCTGCTCTTCAAGTAGCCAGGCAACGCCATTCACAGCCCCACAAACGCTGACGCTGTCTCTTTCGTGAGCCTCCCAAACTCCAAGACTAGCTGCCTGGGACACTGAGTGCAGCCGGAACCAGGCTCAGCAATTGCGAATGTCCCGGGATTGCTCCCACCCCAAAGGGGCCAGGACCAAAAGCTCTTGCTTCTCTTCAAGTAGCCAGGCAACCCCATTCACAGCCACAAAAACGCTGACGCTGTCTCTTTCGTGAGCCTCCCAAACTCCAAGACTATCTGCCTGGGACAGTGAGTACAGCCGGAGACAGGGTCAGCAATTGGGACCGTCCTGGTATTGCTCTCACCTCAAAGGGTCCAGGACCAAAAGCTCTTGCTGCTCTTCAAGTAGCCAGGCAACCCCATTCACAGCCCCACAAACGCTGACGCTGTCTCTTTCGTGAGCCTCCCAAACTCCAAGACTATCTGCCTGGGACGTTGAGTAGAGTTGAATCGCAGCCCAGGAATTGCGACCGTCCCAAGATTCCTCCCACACCAAAGGTGCAAAGACAAAAAGCTCTTGCTGCTCTTCAAGTAGCCAGGCAACCCCATTCACAGCCCCACAAACGCTGATGCTGTCTCTTTCTGTGGCCTCCCTAACTCCTGTACTAGCTGCCTGGGATGCTGAGTACAGCCGGAGCCAGGCTCAGCAATTGCTAACGTCCCAGGATTCCTCCCACCCCAAAGGGGCCAGGACCAAAAGCTCTTGCTGCTCTTCAAGTAGCCAGGCAAACCCATTCTCAGCCCCACAAACGCTGACGCTGTCTCTTTCTCTGGCCTCTCAAACACCAATAGTAGCTGCCTGGGACGCTGAGTACAGCCGGAGCCAGGCTCTGCAATTGCGAACGTCCCGGGATTCCTCCCACCTCAAAGGGTCCAGGAACATAAGCTCTTGCTGCTCTTCAAGTAGCCAGGCAACCCCATTCACAGCCCCACAAACGCTGCCGCTGTCTCTTTCGTGAGCCTCCCAAACTCCAAGACTAGCTGCCTGGGACGATGAATAGAGCTGAATCGCAGCCCAGGAATTGCGACCGTCCCGAGATTCCTCCCACCCCAAAGGGGCCCGGACCAAAAGCTCTTGCTGCTTTTCAAGTAGCCAGGCAACCCCATTCACAGCCCCACAAACGCTGATGCTGTCTCTTTCTCTGGCCTCCCAAACTCCAAGACTAGCTGCCTGGGAAGCTGAGTACACTCGGAGCCAGGCTCAGCAATTGGGACCGTCCTGGTATTGTTCTCACCTCAAAGGGTCCAGGACCAAAAGCTCTTGGTGCTCTTCAAGTAGCCAGGCAACCCCATTCACAGCCCCACAAACGCTGCCGCTGTCTCTTTCGTGAGCCTCCCAAACTCCAAGACTATCTGCCTGGGACGCTGAGTACAGCCGCAGCCAGGCTCAGTAATTGCGAACGTCACGGGATTCCGCCCACCCCAAAGGGGCCAGGACCAAAAGCTCTTGCTGCTCTTCAAGTAGCCAGGCAACCCCGTTCACAGCCCCACAAACGCTGACGCTGTCTCTTTCGTGAGCCTCCCAAACTCCAAGACTAGCTGCCTGGGACGCTGAGTAGAGCTGAATTGCAGCCCAGGAATTGCGACCGTCCCGAGATTCCTCCCACACCAAAGGTGCAAATACCAAAAGCTCTTGCTGCTCTTCAAGTAGCCAGGCAACCCCATTCACAGCCCCACAAATGCTGCCGCTGTCTCTTTTGTGAGCCTCCCAAACTCCAAGACTAGCTGCCTGGGACGCTGAGTACAGCCGGAGCCAGGCTCAGCGATTGCGAATTTCCCGGGATTCCTCCCACCCCAAACGTGCAAGGACTAAAAGCTCTTGCTGCTCTTCAAGTAGCCAGGCAACCCCATTCACAGCCCCAAAAATACTGCTGCTTTCTCTTTCGTGAGCCTCCCAAACTCCAAGACTACCTGCTTGGCCTGCTGAGTAAACCAGGAGCTAGGCTCAGCAGTTGCGAACGTCCCGAGATTCCTCCCACCCCAAAGGGGCCAGGACCAAAAGCTCTTGCTGCTCTTCAAGTAGCCAGGCAACACCATTCACAGCCACACAAACGCTGACGCTGTCTCTTTCGTGAGCCTCCCAAACTCCAAGACTAGCTGCCTGGGACGCTGAGTGCAGCCAGAACCAGGCTCAGCGATTGCAAAAGTCCCGGGATTCCTCCCACCCCAAAGGGGCCAGGACCAAAAGCTCTTGCTGCTCTTCAAGTAGCCAGGCAACCCCATTCACAGCCCCACAAACGCTGATGCTGTCTCTTTCGTGAGCCTCCCAAACTCCAAGACAATCTGCCTGGGACGCTGAGTACAGCTGGAGCCAGGCTCAGCAGTTGCGAACGTCGTGAGATTCCTCCCACCCCAAAGGGGCCAGGACCAAAAGCTCTTGCTGCTCTTCAAGTAGCCAGGCAACCCCATTCACAGCCCCACAAACGCTGCCGCTGTCTCTTTTGTGAGCCTCCCAAACTCCAAGACTATCTGCCTGAGACGTTGAGTAGAGTTGAATCGCAGCCGAGGAATTGCGACCGTCCCGAGATTCCTCCCACACCAAAGGTGCAAAAACCAAAAGCTCTTGCTGCTCTTCAAGTAGCCAGGCAACCCCATTCACAGCCCCACAAACGCTGCCGCTGTCTCTTTTGTGAGCCTCCCAAACTCCAAGACTAGCTGCCTGGGCCGCTGAGTACAGCCGGAGCCAGGCTCAGCAATTGCGAACGTCCCGGGATTCCTCCCACCCCAAAGGTGGCAGGACAAAAAGCTCTTGCTGCTCTTCAAGTAGCCAGGCAACCCCATTCACAGCCCCAAAAACACTGCTGCTTTCTCTTTCGTGAGCCTCCCAAACTCCAAGACTACCTGCTTGGCCTGCTGAGTAAACCAGGAGCTAGGCTCAGCAGTTGCGAACGTCCCGAGATTCCTCCCACCCCAAAGGGGCCAGGACCAAAAGCTCTTGCTGCTCTTCAAGTAGCCACGCAACCCCATTCACAGCCACAGAAACGCTGACGCTGTCTCTTTCGTGAGCCTCCCAAACTCCTGTACTAGCTGCCTGGGACGCTGAGTACAGCCGGAGCCAGGCTCAGCAATTGCGACCGTCCCGGGATTCCTCCCACCCCAAAGGGGCCAGGACCAAAAGCTCTTGCTGCTCTTCAAGTAGCCAGGCAACCCCATTCACAGCCCCACAAACGCTGACGCTGTCTCTTTCGTGAGCCTCCCAGACTCCAAGACTAGCTGCCTGGGACGCTGAGTACAGTCGGAGCCAGGCTCAGCAATTGGGACCGTCCTGGTATTGCTCTCACCTCAAAGGGTCCAGGACCAAAAGCTCTTGCTGCTCTTCAAGTAGCCAGGCAACCCCATTCACAGCCCCACAAACGCTGACGCTGTCTCTTTCGTGAGCCTCCCAAACTCCAAGACTATCTGCCTGAGACGTTGAGTAGAGTTGAATCACAGCCCAGGAATTGCGACCGTCCCAAGATTCCTCCCACACCAAAGGTGCAAAGACCAAAAGCTCTTGCTGCTCTTCATGTAGCCAGGCAACCCCATTCACAGCCCCACAAACGCTGATGCTGTCTCTTTCTGTGGCCTCGCTAACTCCTGTACTAGCTGCCTGGGATGCTGAGTACAGCCGGAGCCAGGCTCAGCAATTGCTAACGTCCCAGGATTTCTCCCACCCCAAAGGGGCCAGGACCAAAAGCTCTTGCTGCTCTTCAAGTAGCCAGGCACCCCCATTCACAGCCCCACAAACGCTGACGCTGTCTCTTTCTGTGGCCTCCCAAACTCCAAGACTAGCTGCCTGGGACACTGATTACATCCGGAGCCAGGCTCAGCGATTGCGAATGTCCCGGGATTCCTCCCACCCCAAAGGGGCCAGGACCAGAAGCTCTTGCTGCTCTTCAAGTAGCCAGGCAACCCCATTCACAGCCCCACAAACGCTGCCGCTGTCTCTTTCTTGAGCCTCCCAAACTCCAAGACTATCTGCCTGGGACGCTGAGTACAGGCGGAGCCAGGCTCTGCAATTGTGAACGTCCTGGGGTTGCTCCCACCTCAAAGGGTCCAGGAACAAAAGCTCTTGCTGCTTTTCAAGTAGCCAGGCAACCCCATTCACAGCCCCACAAACGCTGATGCTGTCTCTTTCTCTGGCCTCCCAAACTCCAAGAATAGCTGCCTGGGAAGCTGAGTACAGTCGGAGCCAGGCTCAGCAATTGGGACCGTCCTGGTATTGTTCTCACCTCAAAGGGTTCAGGACCAAAAGCTCTTGGTGCTCTTCAAGTAGCCAGGCAACCCCATTCACAGCCCCACAAACGCTGCCGCTGTCTCTTTTGTGAGCCTCCCAAACTCCAAGACTAGCTGCCTGGGCCGCTGAGTACAGCCGGAGCCAGGCTCAGCAATTGCGACCGTCCCGGGATTCCTCCCACCCCAAAGGGGCCAGGACCAAAAGCTCTTGCTGCTGTTCAAGTAGCCAGGCAACCCCATTCACAGCCCCACAAACACTGACGCTGTCTCTTTCGTGAGCCTCCCAAACTCCAAGACTATCTGCCTGGGACGCTGAGTACAGCCGGAGCCAGGCTCAGCGATTGCGAATGTCCCGGGATTCCTCCCACCCCAAAGGGGCCAGGAACAAAAGCTCTTGCTGCTCTTCAAGTAGGCAGGCAACCCCATTCACAGCCCCAAAAACACTGCTGCTTTCTCTTTCGTGAGCCTCCCAAACTCCAAGACTACCTGCTTGGCCTGCTGAGTAAACCAGGAGCTAGGCTCAGCAGTTGCGAATTTCCCAGGATTCCTCCCACCCCAAAGGGGCCAGGACCAAAAGCTCTTGCTGCTCTTCAAGTAGCCAGGCAACCCCATTCACAGCCACACAAACGCTGACGCTGTCTCTTTCGTGATCCTCCCAAACTCCAAGACTAGCTGCCTGGGACGCTGAGTGCAGCCAGAACCAGGCTCAGCGATTGCAAAAGTCCCGGGATTCCTCCCACCCCAAAGGGGCCAGGACCAAAAGCTCTTGCTGCTCTTCAAGTAGCCAGGCAACCCCATTCACAGCCCCACAAACGCTGATGCTGTCTCTTTCGTGAGCCTCCCAAACTCCAAGACAATCTGCCTGGGACGCTGAGTACAGCTGGAGCCAGGCTCAGCAGTTGCGAACGTCGTGAGATTCCTCCCACCCCAAAGGGGCCAGGACCAAAAGCTCTTGCTGCTCTTCATGTAGCCAGGCAACCCCATTCACAGCCCCACAAACGCTGCCGCTGTCTCTTTTGTGAGACTCCCAAACTCCAACACTAGCTGCCTGGGCCGCTGAGTACAGCCGGAGCCAGGCTCAGCAATTGCGAACGTCCCGCGATTCCTCCCACCCCAAAGGTGGCAGGACAAAAAGCTCTTGCTGCTCTTCAAGTAGCCAGGCAACCCCATTCACAGCCCCAAAAACACTGCTGCTTTCTCTTTCGTGAGCCTCCCAAACTCCAAGACTACCTGCTTGGCCTGCTGAGTAAACCAGGAGCTAGGCTCAGCAGTTGCGAACGTCCCGAGATTCCTCCCACCCCAAAGGGGCCAGGACCAAAAGCTCTTGCTGCTCTTCAAGTAGCCAGGCAACCCCATTCACAGCCACACAAACGCTGACGCTGTCTCTTTCGTGAGCCTCCCAAACTCCTGTACTAGCTGCCTGGGACGCTGAGTACAGCTGGAGCCAGGCTCAGCAATTGCGACCGTCCCAGGATTCCTCGCACCCCAAAGGGGCCAGGACCAAAAGCTCTTGCTGCTCTTCAAGTAGCCAGGCAACCCCATTCACAGCCCCACAAATGCTGACGGTGTCTCTTTCGTGAGCCTCCCAAACTCCAAGACTAGCTGCCTGGGACGCTGCGTAAGCCATAGCCAGGCTCAGCAATTGCAAACATCCCGAGATTCCTCCCACCCCAAAGGGGCCAGGACCAAAAGCCCTTGCTTCTCTTCAAGTAGCCAGGCAACGCCATTCACAGCCCCACAAACGCTGACGCTGTCTCTTTCGTGAGCCTCCCAAACTCCAAGACTAGCTGCCTGGGACACTGAGTGCAGCCGGAACCAGGCTCAGCAATTGCGACCGTCCCAGGATTCCTCCCACCCCAAAGGGGCCAGGACCAAAAGCTCTTGCTTCTCTTCAAGTAGCCAGGCAACCCCATTCACAGCCCCACAAACGCTGACGCTGTCTCTTTCGTGAGCCTCCCAGACTC
This sequence comes from Platalea leucorodia, assembly GCF_965183815.1. Classification (NCBI taxonomy): domain Eukaryota; kingdom Metazoa; phylum Chordata; class Aves; order Pelecaniformes; family Threskiornithidae; genus Platalea; species Platalea leucorodia. The sequence goes on from NW_028121260.1 coordinate 31,930, forward strand.
CAAGACTAGCTGCCTGGGACGCTGAGTACAGTCGAAGCCAGGCTCAGCAATTGGGACCGTCCTGGTATTGCTCTCACCTCAAAGGGTCCAGGACCAAAAGCTCTTGCTGCTCTTCAAGTAGCCAGGCAACCCCATTCACAGCCCCACAAACGCTGCCGCTGTCTCTTTCGTGAGCCTCCCAAACTCCAAGACTATCTGCCTGAGACGTTGAGTAGAGTTGAATCGCAGCCCAGGAATTGCGACCGTCCCAAGATTCCTCCCACACCAAAGGTGCAAAGACCAAAAGCTCTTGCTGCTGTTCAAGTAGCCAGGCAAACCCATTCACAGCCCCACAAACGCTGATGCTGTCTCTTTCTGTGGCCTCCCTAACTCCTGTACTAGCTGCCTGGGATGCTGAGTACAGCCGGAGCCAGGCTCAGCAATTGCTAACGTCCCAGGATTTCTCCCACCCAAAAGGGGCCAGGACCAAAAGCTCTTGCTGCTCTTCAAGTAGCCAGGCAACCCCATTCTCAGCCCCACAAACGCTGACGCTGTCTCTTTCTCTGGCCTCTCAAACACCAATAGTAGCTGCCTGGGACGCTGAGTACAACTGGAGCCAAGCTCAGCAATTGCGAACGTACTGGGGTTGCTCCCACCTCAAAGGGTCCAGGAACATAAGCTCTTGCTGCTCTTCAAGTAGCCAGGCAACCCCATTCACAGCCCCACAAACGCTGACGCTGTCTCTTTCTTGAGCATCCCAAACTCCAAGACTATCTGCCTGGGACGCTGAGTACAGCCGGAGCCAGGCTCTGCAATTGTGAACGTCCTGGGGTTGCTCCCACCTCAAAGGGTCCAGGAACAAAAGCTCTTGCTGCTTTTCAAGTAGCCAGGCAACCCCATTCACAGCCCCACAAACGCTGATGCTGTCTCTTTCTCTGACCTCCCAAACTCCAAGACTAGCTGCCTGGGAAGCTGAGTACAGTCGGAGCCAGGCGCAGCAATTGGGACCGTCCCGGGATTCCTCCCACCCCAAAGGGGCCAGGACCAAAAGCTCTTGCTGCTCTTCAAGTAGCCAGGCAACCCCATTCACAGCCCCACAAACGCTGCCGCTGTCTCTTTTGTGAGCCTCCCAAACTCCAAGACTAGCTGCCTGGGCCGCTGAGTACAGCCGGAGCCAGGCTCAGCAATTGCGACCGTCCCGGGATTCCTCCCACCCCAAAGGGGCCAGGACCAAAAGCTCTTGCTGCTGTTCAAGTAGCCAGGCAACCCCATTCACAGCCCCACAAACACTGACGCTGTCTCTTTCGTGAGCCTCCCAAACTCCAAGACTATCTGCCTGGGACGCTGAGTACAGCCGGAGCCAGGCTCAGCGATTGCGAATGTCCCGGGATTCCTCCCACCCCAAAGGGGCCAGGACCAAAAGCTCTTGCTGCTCTTCAAGTAGCCAGGCAACCCCATTCACAGCCACACAAACGCTGACGCTGTCTCTTTCGTGAGCCTCCCAAACTCCAAGACTAGCTGCCTGGGACGCTGAGTAGAGCTGAATTGCAGCCCAGGAATTGCGACCGTCCCGAGATTCCTCCCACACCAAAGGTGCAAATACCAAAAGCTCTTGCTGCTCTTCAAGTAGCCAGGCAACCCCATTCACAGCCCCACAAATGCTGCCGCTGTCTCTTTCGTGAGCCTCCCAAACTCCAAGACTAGCTGCCTGGGACGCTGAGTACAGCCGAAGCCAGGCTCAGCAGTTGCGAACGTCCCGGGATTCCTCCCACCCCAAACGTGCAAGGACTAAAAGCTCTTGCTGCTCTTCAAGTAGCCAGGCAACCCCATTCACAGCCCCAAAAACACTGCTGCTTTCTCTTTCGTGAGCCTCCCAAACTCCAAGACTACCTGCTTGGCCTGCTGAGTAAACCAGGAGCTAGGCTCAGCAATTGCGAACGTCCCGAGATTCCTCCCACCCCAAAGGGGCCAGGACCAAAAGCTCTTGCTGCTCTTCAAGTAGCCAGGCAACCCCATTCACAGCCCCACAAACGCTGCCGCTGTCTCTTTCGTGAGCCTCCCAAACTCCCAGACTAGCTGCCTGGGACGCTGAGTGCAGCCAGAACCAGGCTCAGCGATTGCAAAAGTCCCGGGATTCCTCCCACCCCAAAGGGGCCAGGACCAAAAGCTCTTGCTGCTCTTCAAGTAGCCAGGCAACCCCATTCACAGCCCCACAAACGCTGATGCTGTCTCTTTCGTGAGCCTCCCAAACTCCAAGACAATCTGCCTGGGACGCTGAGTACAGCTGGAGCCAGGCTCAGCAGTTGCGAACGTCGTGAGATTCCTCCCACCCCAAATGGGCCAGGACCAAAAGCTCTTGCTGCTCTTCAAGTAGCCAGGCAACCCCATTCACAGCCCCACAAACGCTGACGCTGCCTCTTTCGTGAGCCTCCCAAACTCCAAGACTAGCTGCCTGGGATGCTGAGTGCAGCCGGATCCAGGCTCAGCAATTGCGAGTGTCCCGGGATTCCTCCAACCCCAAAGGCGCCAGCACCAAAAGCTCTTGCTGCTCTTCAAGTAGCCAGGCAACCCCATTCACAGCCACACAAACGCTGACGCTGTCTCTTTCGGGAGCCTCCCAAACTCCAAGACTAGCTGCCTGGGACGCTGAGTACAGCCAGAACCAGGCTCAGCAATTGCGAACGTCCCGGGATTCCTCCCACCCCAAAGGGGCCAGGACCAAAAGCTCTTGCTGCTCTTCAAGTAGCCAGGCAACCCCATTCACAGCCCCACAAATGCTGACGCTGTCTCTTTCGTGAGCCTCCCAAACTCCAAGACTATCTGCCTGGGACGCTGCTTAAGCCATAGCCAGGCTCAGCAATTGCAAACATCCTGAGATTCCTCCCACCCCAAAGGGGCCAGGACCAAAAGCCCTTGCTGCTCTTCAAGTAGCCAGGCAACTCCATTCACAGCCCCACAAACGCTGCCGATGTCTCTTTCGTGAGCCTCCCAAACTATAATAATATCTGCCTGGGACGCTGCTTACAGCCATAGCCAGGCTCAGCACTTAAGAACATCCCAAGATTCCTCCCACCCCAAAGGGGCCAGGACCAAAAGCTCTTGCTGCTCTTTAAGTAGCCAGGCAACTCCATTCACAGCCCCACAAACGCTGCCGATGTCTCTTTCGTGAGCCTCCCAAACTCCAAGACTAGCTGCCTGGGACACTGAGTGCAGCCGGAACCAGGATCAGCAATTGCGAATGTCCCGGGATTGCTCCCACCCCAAAGGGGCCAGGACCAAAAGCTCTTGCTTCTCTTCAAGTAGCCAGGCAACCCCATTCACAGCCACAAAAACGCTGACGCTGTCTCTTTCGTGAGCCTCCCAAACTCCAAGACTATTGCCTGGGACGATGAATAGAGCTGAATCGCAGCCCAGGAATTGCGAATGTCCCGAGATTCCTCCCACCCCAAAGGGGCCCGGACCAAAAGCTCTTGCTGCTCTTCAAGTAGCCAGGCAACCCCATTCACAGCCCCACAAACGCTGACGCTGTCTCTTTCTTGAGCCTCCCAAACTCCAAGACTATCTGCCTGGGACGCTGAGTACAGCCGGAGCCAGGCTCAGCAATTGCTAACGTCCCAGGATTCCTCCCACCCCAAAGGGGCCAGGACCAAAAGCTCTTGCTGCTCTTCAAGTAGCCAGGCAACCCCATTCTCAGCCCCACAAACGCTGACGCTGTCTCTTTCTCTGGCCTCTCAAACACCAATAGTAGCTGCCTAGGACGCTGAGTACAGCTGGAGCCAAGCTCAGCAATTGCGAACGTACTGGGGTTGCTCCCACCTCAAAGGGTCCAGGAACAAAAGCTCTTGCTGCTCTTCAAGTAGCCAGGCAACCCCATTCACAGCCCCACAAACGCTGCCGTTGTCTCTATCGTGAGCCTCCCAAACTCCAAGACTAGCTGCCTGGGACGATGAATAGAGCTGAATCGCAGCCCAGGAATTGCGACCGTCCCGAGATTCCTCCCACCCCAAAGGGGCGCGGACCAAAAGCTCTTGCTGCTTTTCAAGTAGCCAGGCAACCCCATTCACAGCCCCACAAACGCTGATGCTGTCTCTCTCTCTGGCCTCCCAAACTCCAAGACTAGCTGCCTGGGAAGCTGAGTACAGTCGGAGCCAGGCTCAGCAATTGGGACCGTCCTGGTATTGTTCTCACCTCAAAGGGTCCAGGACCAAAAGCTCTTGGTGCTCTTCAAGTAGCCAGGCAACCCCATTCACAGCCCCACAAACGCTGCCGCTGTCTCTTTTGTGAGCCTCCCAAACTCCAAGACTAGCTGCCTGGGCCGCTGAGTAGAGCCGGAGCTAGGCTCAGCAATTGCGACCGTCCCGGTATTCCTCCCACCCCAAAGGGGCCAGGACCAAAAGCTCTTGCTGCTCTTCAAGTAGCCAGGCAACCCCATTCACAGCCCCACAAACACTGACGCTGTCTCTTTCGTGAGCCTCCCAAACTCCAAGACTATCTGCCTGGGACGCTGAGTACAGCCGGAGCCAGGCTCAGCGATTGCGAATGTCCCGGGATTCCTCCCACCCCAAAGGGGCCAGGACCAAAAGCTCTTGCTGCTCTTCAAGTAGCCAGGCAACCCCATTCACAGCCCCACAAACGCTGACGCTGTCTCTTTCGGGAGCCTCCCAAACACCAATAATAGCTGCCTGGGACGCTCAGTGCAGCCAGAACCAGGCTCAGGAATTGCGAATGTCCCGGGATTCCTCCCACCCCAAAGGGGCCAGGACCAAAAGCTCTTGCTGCTCTTCAAGTAGCCAGGCAACCCCATTCACAGCCCCAAAAACACTGCTGCTGTCTCTTTCGTGAGCCTCCCAAACTCCAAGACTACCTGCTTGGCCTGCTGAGTAAACCAGGAGCTAGGCTCAGCAGTTGCGAACGTCCCGAGATTCCTCCCACCCCAAAGGGGCCAGGACCAAAAGCTCTTGCTGCTCTTCAAGTAGCCAGGCAACCCCATTCACAGCCCCACAAACGCTGATGCTGCCTCTTTCGTGAGCCTACCAAACACCAAGAATTTCTGCCCGGGACACTGAGCCGGAGCCAGACTCAGCAATTGCGACCGTCCCGGGATTGCTCCCACCCCAAAGGGGCCAGGACCAAAAGCTCTTGCTGCTCTTCAAGTAGCCAGGCAACCCCATTCACAGCCCCACAATCGCTGACGCTGCCTCTTTCGTGAGCCTCCAAAACTCTTATACTAGCTGCCTGGGACAGTGAGTACAGCCGGAGCCAGGCTCAGTAATTGCGAACGTCCAGGGATTCCTCCCACCCCAAAGGGGCCAGGACCAAAAGCTCTTGCTGCTCTTCAAGTAGCCAGGCAACCCCATTCACAGCCCCACAAACCCTGACGCTGTCTCTTTCGTGAGCCTCCCAAACTCTAATACTTGCTGCCTGGGACGCTGACTACAGCCGCAGCCAGGCTCAGTAATTGCGAACGTCACGGGATTCCGCCCACCCCAAAGGGGCCAGGACCAAAAGCTCTTGCTGCTCTTCAAGTAGCCAGGCAACCCCGTTCACAGCCCCACAAACGCTGACGCTGTCTCTTTCGTGAGCCTCTCAAACTCCAAGACTACCTGCTTGGGCTGCTGAGTAAACCAGGAGCCAGGCTCAGCGATTGCGAACGTCCCGGGATTCCTCCCACCCCAAAGGGGCCAGGACCAAAAGCTCTTGCTGCTCTTCAAGTAGCCAGGCAACCCCATTCACAGCCCCACAAACGCTGACGCTTCTTCTTTTGTGAGCCTCCTGAATTCCAATACTATCTGCCTGGGACGCTGAGCCGGAGCCAGACTCAGCAATTGCGACCGTCCCGGGATTGCGCCGACCCCAAACGGGCCAGGACCAAAAGCTCTTGCTGCTCTTCAAGTAGCCAGGCAACCCCATTCACAGCCCCAGAAACACTGCTGCTGTCTCTTTCGTGAGCCTCCCAAACTCCAAGAATACCTGCTTCGGCTGCTGAGTAAATCAGGAGCCAGGCTCAGCACTTGCGAACGTCCCGGGATACGTCCCACCCCAAAGGGGCCAGGACCAAAAGCTCTTGCTGCTCTTCAAGTAGCCAGGCAACGCCATTCACAGCCACACAAACGCTGACGCTGTCTGTTTCGTGAGCCTCCCAAACTCCAAGATTTTCTGCCTGGGAAACTGAGCCGGAGCCAGGCTCAGTTATTGCGACCGTCCCAGGACTCCTCCCACCCCAAAGGGGCCAGGACCAAAAGCTCTTGCTGCTCTTCAAGTAGCCAGGCAACGCCATTCACAGCCCCACAAACGCTGACGCTGCCTCTTTCGTGAGCCTCCCAAACTCCAAGACTAGCTGCCTGGGACACTGAGTGCAGCCGGAACCAGGCTCAGCGATTGCGAATGTCCCGGGATTCCTCCCATCCCAAAGGGGCCAGGACCAAAAGCTCTTGCTTCTCTTCAAGTAGCCAGGCAACCCCATTCACAGCCCCACAAACGCTGACGCTGTCTCTTTCGTGAGCCTCCCAAACTCCAAGACTAGCTGCCTGGGACTCTGAGTACAGTCGGAGCCAGGCTCAGCAATTGGGACCGTCCTGGTATTGCTCTCACCTCAAAGGGTCCAGGACCAAAAGCTCTTGCTGCTCTTCAAGTAGCCAGGCAACCCCATTCACAGCCCCACAAACGCTGATGCTGTCTCTTTCGTGAGCCTCCCAAACTCCAAGACAATCTGCCTGGGACGCTGAGTACAGCTGGAGCCAGGCTCAGCAGTTGCGAACGTCGTGAGATTCCTCCCACCCCAAAGGGGCCAGGACCAAAAGCTCTTGCTGCTCTTGAAGTAGCCAGGCAACCCCATTCACAGCCCCACAAACGCTGACGCTGCCTCTTTCGTGAGCCTCCCAAACTCCAAGACTAGCTGCCTGGGCCGCTGAGTATAGCCGGAGCCAGGCTCAGTAATTGCGAATGTCCCGGGATTCCTCCCACCCCAAAGGGGCCAGGACCAAAAGCTCTTGCTGCTCTTCAAGTAGCCAGGCAACCCCATTCACAGCCCCACAAACGCTGACGCTGTCTCTTTCGTGAGCCTCCCAAACTCCAGTATTAGCTGCGTGGGACCCTCAGTAAAGCCGGAGCCAGGCTCAGCAATTGCGACCGTCCCAGGATTCCTCCCACACCAAAGGGTCCAGGACCCAAAGCTCTTGCTGCTCTTCAAGTAGCCAGGCAACCCCATTCACAGCCCCACAAACGCTGATGCTGTCTCTTTCGTGAGCCTCCCAAACTCCAAGACTAGCTGCCTGGGACGCTGAGTACAGCCGGAGCCAGGCTCAGCAATTGCGACCGTCCCAGGATTCCTCCCACCCCAAAGGGGCCAGGACCAAAAGCTCTTGCTGCTCTTCAAGTAGTCAGGCAACCCCATTCACAGCCCCACAAACGCTGACGCTGTCTCTTTCGTGAGCCTCCCAAACTCCAAGACTAGCTGCCTGGGACGATGAATAGAGCTGAATCGCAGCCAGGGAATTGCGAATGTCCCGGTATACCTCCCACCCCAAAGGGGCCAGGACCAAAAGCTCTTGCTGCTCTTCAAGTAGCCAGGCAACCCCATTCACAGCCCCACAAACGCTGACGATGTCTCTTTTGTGAGCCTCCCAAACTCCAAGACTAGCTGCCTGGGACGCTGCGTACAGCCATAGCCAGGCTCAGCAATTGCAAACATCCCGAGATTCCTCCCACCCCAAAGGGGCCAGGACCAAAAGCTCTTGCTGCTCTTCAAGTAGCCAGGCAACCCCATTCACAGCCCCACAAACGCTGACGCTGTCTCTTTCGTGAGCCTCCCAAACTCCAAGACTAGCTGCCTGGGACGCTGAGTACAGCTGGAGCCAGGCTCAACGATTGCGAACGTCCTGGGGTTGCTCCGACCCCAAAGGGGCCAGGACCAAAAGCTCTTGCTGCTCTTCAAGTAGCCAGGCAACCCCATTCACTGCCCCACAAACGGTGACGCTGTCTCTTTCGTGAGACTCCCAAACTCCAAGACTAGCTGCCTGGGACGATGAATAGAGCTGAATCGCAGCCCAGGAATTGCGAATGTCCCGAGATTCCTCCCACCCCAAAGGGGCCCGGACCAAAAGCTCTTGCTGCTCTTCAAGTAGCCAGGCAACCCCATTCACAGCCCCACAAACGCTGACGCTGTCTCTTTCTCTGGCCTCCCAAACTCCAAGACTAGCTGCCTGGGACGCTGAGTACAGTCGGAGCCAGGCTCAGCAATTGGGACCGTCCTGGTATTGCTCTCACCTCAAAGGGTCCAGGACCAAAAGCTCTTGCTGCTCTTCAAGTAGCCAGGCAAACCCATTCACAGCCACACAAACGCTGACGCTGTCTCTTTCGTGAGCCTCCCAAACTCCAAGACTATCTGCCTGGGATGCTGAGTACAGCCGGAGCCAGGCTCAGCAATTGCGACCGTCCCGGGATTCCTCCCACCCCAAAGGTGGCAGGACAAAAAGCTCTTGCTGCTCTTCAAGTAGCCAGGCAAACCCATTCACAGCCCCACAAACGCTGACGCTGGCTCTTTTGTGAGCCTCCCAAACTCCAAGACTATCTGCCTGGGACGCTGAGCACAGCCGGAGCCACGCTCAGCGATTCCGACCGTCCCGGTATTCCTCCCACCCCAAAGGGGCCAGGACCAAAAGCTCTTGCTGCTCTTCAAGTAGCCAGGCAACCCCATTCACAGCCCCACAAACCCTGACGCTGTCTCTTTCGTGAGCCTCCCAAACACCAATACTAGCTGCCTGGGACACTGAGAGCAGCCGGAACCAGGCTCAGCGATTGCGACCGTCCCGGGATTCCTCCCACCCCAAAGGGGCCAGGACCAAAAGCTCTTGCTGCTCTTCAAGTAGCGAGGCAACCCCATTCACAGCCCCACAAACGCTGACGCTGTCTCTTTCGTGAGCCTCCCAAACTCCAAGACTAGCTGCCTGGGCCGCTGAGTACAGCTGGAGCCAGGCTCAGCGATTGCGAACGTCCTGGGGTTGTTCCGACCCCAAAGGGGCCAGTACCAAAAGTTCTTGCTGCTCTTCAAGTAGCCAGGCAACCCCATTCACAGCCCCACAAACGCTGACGATGTCTCTTTTGTGAGACTCCCTGACTCCAAGACTAGCTGCCTAGGAAGCTGAGTACAGCCGGAGCCAGGCTCAGCAATTGCTAACGTCCTGGGGTTGCTCCCACCCCAAAGGGGCCAGGACCAAAAGCTCTTGCTGCTCTTCAAGTAGCCAGGCAACCCCATTCACAGCCCCACAAACACTGACGCTGTCTCTTTCGTGAGCCTCCCAAACTCCAAGACTAGCTGCCTGGGACGCTGAGTACAGCCGGAGCCAGGCTCAGCGATTGCGAATTTCCCGGGATTCCTCCCACCCCAAAGGGGCCAGGACCAAAAGCTCTTGCTGCTCTTCAAGTAGCCAGGCAACCCCATTCACAGCCCCACAAACGCTGACGCTGTCTCTTTCGGGAGCCTCCCTGACTCCAGTACAATCTGCCTGGGACGCTGAGTAGAGCTGAATTGCAGCCCAGGAATTGCGACCGTCCCGAGATTCCTCCCACACCAAAGGTGCAAGGACCAAAAGCTCTTGCTGCTCTTCAAGTAGCCAGGCAACCCCATTCACAGCCCCACAAATGCTGCCGCTGTCTCTTTCGTGAGCCTCCCAAACTCCAAGACTAGCTGCCTGGGACGCTGAGTACAGCCGAAGCCAGGCTCAGCAGTTGCGAACGTCCCGGGATTCCTCCCACCCCAAAGGGGCCAGGACCAAAAGCTCTTGCTGCTCTTCAAGTAGCCAGGCAACCCCATTCACAGCCCCAAAAACACTGCTGCTTTCTCTTTCGTGAGCCTCCCAAACTCCAAGACTACTTGCTTGGCCTGCTGAGTAAACCAGGAGCTAGGCTCAGCAGTTGCGAACGTCCCGAGATTCCTCCCACCCCAAAGGGGCCAGGACCAAAAGCTCTTGCTGCTCTTCAAGTAGCCAGGCAACCCCATTCACAGCCCCACAAACCCTGACGCTGTCTCTTTCGTGAGCCTCCCAAACTCTAATACTTGCTGCCTGGGACGCTGAGTACAGCCGCAGCCAGGCTCAGTAATTGCGAACGTCACGGGATTCCGCCCACCCCAAAGGGGCCAGGACCAAAAGCTCTTGCTGCTCTTCAAGTAGCCAGGCAACCCCGTTCACAGCCCCACAAACGCTGACGCTGTCTCTTTCGTGAGCCTCTCAAACTCCAAGACTACCTGCTTGGGCTGCTGAGTAAACCAGGAGCCAGGCTCAGCGATTGCGAACGTCCCGGGATTCCTCCCACCCCAAAGGGGCCAGGACCAAAAGCTCTTGCTGCTCTTCAAGTAGCCAGGCAACCCCATTCACAGCCCCACAAACGCTGACGCTTCTTCTTTTGTGAGCCTCCTGAATTCCAATACTATCTGCCTGGGACGCTGAGCCGGAGCCAGACTCAGCAATTGCGACCGTCCCGGGATTGCGCCGACCCCAAACGGGCCAGGACCAAAAGCTCTTGCTGCTCTTCAAGTAGCCAGGCAACCCCATTCACAGCCCCAGAAACACTGCTGCTGTCTCTTTCGTGAGCCTCCCAAACTCCAAGATTACCTGCTTCGGCTGCTGAGTAAATCAGGAGCCAGGCTCAGCACTTGCGAACGTCCCGGGATACGTCCCACCCCAAAGGGGCCAGGACCAAAAGCTCTTGCTGCTCTTCAAGTAGCCAGGCAACGCCATTCACAGCCACACAAACGCTGACGCTGTCTGTTTCGTGAGCCTCCCAAACTCCAAGATTTTCTGCCTGGGAAACTGAGCCGGAGCCAGGCTCAGTTATTGCGACCGTCCCAGGACTCCTCCCACCCCAAAGGGGCCAGGACCAAAAGCCCTTGCTGCTCTTCAAGTAGCCAGGCAACGCCATTCACAGCCCCACAAACGCTGACGCTGCCTCTTTCGTGAGCCTCCCAAACACCAAGACTAGCTGCCTGGGACACTGAGTGCAGCCGGAACCAGGCTCAGCGATTGCGAATGTCCCGGGATTCCTCCCATCCCAAAGGGGCCAGGACCAAAAGCTCTTGCTTCTCTTCAAGTAGCCAGGCAACCCCATTCACAGCCCCACAAACGCTGACGCTGTCTCTTTCGTGAGCCTCCCAAACTCCAAGACTAGCTGCCTGGGACTCTGAGTACAGTCGGAGCCAGGCTCAGCAATTGGGACCGTCCTGGTATTGCTCTCACCTCAAAGGGTCCAGGACCAAAAGCTCTTGCTGCTCTTCAAGTAGCCAGGCAACCCCATTCACAGCCCCACAAACGCTGATGCTGTCTCTTTCGTGAGCCTCCCAAACTCCAAGACTAGCTGCCTGGGACGCTGAGTACAGCTGGAGCCAGGCTCAGCAGTTGCGAACGTCGTGAGATTCCTCCCACCCCAAAGGGGCCAGGACCAAAAGCTCTTGCTGCTCTTGAAGTAGCCAGGCAACCCCATTCACAGCCCCACAAACGCTGACGCTGCCTCTTTCGTGAGCCTCCCAAACTCCAAGACTAGCTGCCTGGGACGCTGAGTGCAGCCGGATCCAGGCTCAGCGATTGCGAATGTCCCGGGATTCCTCCCACCCCAAAGGGGCCAGGACCAAAAGCTCTTGCTGCTCTTCAAGTAGCCAGGCAACCCCATTCACAGCCCCACAAACGCTGACGCTGTCTCTTTCGTGAGCCTCCCAAACTCCAGTATTAGCTGCGTGGGACCCTCAGTAAAGCCGGAGCCAGGCTCAGCAATTGCGACCGTCCCAGGATTCCTCCCACACCAAAGGGTCCAGGACCAAAAGCTCTTGCTGCTCTTCAAGTAGCCAGGCAACCCCATTCACAGCCCCACAAACGCTGACGCTGTCTCTTTCGTGAGCCTCCCAAACTCCAAGACTAGCTGCCTGGGACGATGAATAGAGCTGAATCGCAGCCAGGGAATTGCGAATGTCCCGGTATACCTCCCACCCCAAAGGGGCCAGGACCAAAAGCTCTTGCTGCTCTTCAAGTAGCCAGGCAACCCCATTCACAGCCCCACAAACGCTGACGATGTCTCTTTTGTGAGCCTCCCAAACTCCAAGACTAGCTGCCTGGGAAGCTGAGTACAGCCGGAGCCAGGCTCAGCAATTGCTAACGTCCTGGGGTTGCTCCCACCCCAAAGGGGCCAGGACCAAAAGCTCTTGCTGCTCTTCAAGTAGCCAGGCAACCCCATTCACAGCCCCACAAACGCTGACGCTGTCTATTTCGTGAGCCTCCCCAACTCCAAGACTAGCTGCCTGGGACGCTGCGTACAGCCATAGCCAGGCTCAGCAATTGCAAACATCCCGAGATTCCTCCCACCCCAAAGGGGCCAGGACCAAAAGCTCTTGCTGCTCTTCAAGTAGCCAGGCAACCCCATTCACAGCCCCACAAACGCTGACGCTGTCTCTTTCGTGAGCCTCCCAAACTCCAAGACTAGCTGCCTGGGACGCTGAGTACAGTCGGAGCCAGGCTCAGCAATTGGGACCGTCCTGGTATTGCTCTCACCTCAAAGGGTCCAGGACCAAAAGCTCTTGCTGCTCTTCAAGTAGCCAGGCAAACCCATTCACAGCCACACAAACGCTGACGCTGTCTCTTTCGTGAGCCTCCCAAACTCCAAGACTATCTGCCTGGGACGCTGAGTACAGCCGGAGCCAGGCTCAGCAATTGCGACCGTCCCGGGATTCCTCCCACCCCAAAGGTGGCAGGACAAAAAGCTCTTGCTGCTCTTCAAGTAGCCAGGCAAACCCATTCACAGCCCCACAAACGCTGACGCTGGCTCTTTTGTGAGCCTCCCAAACTCCAAGACTATCTGCCTGGGACGCTGAGCACAGCCGGAGCCACGCTCAGCGATTCCGACCGTCCCGGTATTCCTCCCACCCCAAAGGGGCCAGGACCAAAAGCTCTTGCTGCTCTTCAAGTAGCCAGGCAACCCCATTCACAGCCCCACAAACCCTGACGCTGTCTCTTTCGTGAGCCTCCCAAACACCAATACTAGCTGCCTGGGACACTGAGAGCAGCCGGAACCAGGCTCAGCGATTGCGACCGTCCCGGGATTCCTCCCACCCCAAAGGGGCCAGGACCAAAAGCTCTTGCTGCTCTTCAAGTAGCGAGGCAACCCCATTCACAGCCCCACAAACGCTGACGCTGTCTCTTTCGTGAGCCTCCCAAACTCCAAGACTAGCTGCCTGGGCCGCTGAGTACAGCTGGAGCCAGGCTCAGCGATTGCGAACGTCCTGGGGTTGTTCCGACCCCAAAGGGGCCAGGACCAAAAGTTCTTGCTGCTCTTCAAGTAGCCAGGCAACCCCATTCACAGCCCCACAAACGCTGACGATGTCTCTTTTGTGAGACTCCCTGACTCCAAGACTAGCTGCCTAGGAAGCTGAGTACAGCCGGAGCCAGGCTCAGCAATTGCTAACGTCCTGGGGTTGCTCCCACCCCAAAGGGGCCAGGACCAAAAGCTCTTGCTGCTCTTCAAGTAGCCAGGCAACCCCATTCACAGCCCCACAAACACTGACGCTGTCTCTTTCGTGAGCCTCCCAAACTCCAAGACTAGCTGCCTGGGACGCTGAGTACAGCCGGAGCCAGGCTCAGCGATTGCGAATTTCCCGGGATTCCTCCCACCCCAAAGGGGCCAGGACCAAAAGCTCTTGCTGCTCTTCAAGTAGCCAGGCAACCCCATTCACAGCCCCACAAACGCTGACGCTGTCTCTTTCGGGAGCCTCCCTGACTCCAGTACAATCTGCCTGGGACGCTGAGTAGAGCTGAATTGCAGCCCAGGAATTGCGACCGTCCCGAGATTCCTCCCACACCAAAGGTGCAAGGACCAAAAGCTCTTGCTGCTCTTCAAGTACTCAGGCAACCCCATTCACAGCCCCACAAACGCTGACGCTGTCTCTTTCGTGAGCCTCCCAAACTCCAAGACTAGCTGCCTGGGACGCTGAGTACAGCCGAAGCCAGGCTCAGCAGTTGCGAACGTCCCGGGATTCCTCCCACCCCAAAGGGGCCAGGACCAAAAGCTCTTGCTGCTCTTCAAGTAGCCAGGCAACCCCATTCACAGCCCCAAAAACACTGCTGCTTTCTCTTTCGTGAGCCTCCCAAACTCCAAGACTACTTGCTTGGCCTGCTGAGTAAACCAGGAGCTAGGCTCAGCAGTTGCGAACGTCCCGAGATTCCTCCCACCCCAAAGGGGCCAGGACCAAAAGCTCTTGCTGCTCTTCAAGTAGCCAGGTAACACCATTCACAGTCCCACAAACGCTGATGCTGTCTCTTTCGTGAGCCTCCCAAACTCCAAGACTAGCTGCCTGGGACGCTGAGTGCAGCCAGAACCAGGCTCAGCGATTGCGACCGTCCCGGGATTCCTCCCACCCCAAAGGGGCCAGGACCAAAAGCTCTTGCTGCTCTTCAAGTAGCCAGGCAACCCCATTCACAGCCCCACAAACGCTGATGCTGTCTCTTTCGTGAGCCTCCCAAACTCCAAGACAATCTGCCTGGGACGCTGAGTACAGCTGGAGCCAGGCTCAGCAGTTGCGAACGTCGTGAGATTCCTCCCACCCCAAAGGGGCCAGGACCAAAAGCTCTTGCTGCTCTTGAAGTAGCCAGGCAACCCCATTCACAGCCCCACAAACGCTGACGCTGCCTCTTTCGTGAGCCTCCCAAACTCCAGTATTAGCTGCGTGGGACCCTCAGTAAAGCCGGAGCCAGGCTCAGCAATTGCGACCGTCCCAGGATTCCTCCCACACCAAAGGGTCCAGGACCCAAAGCTCTTGCTGCTCTTCAAGTAGCCAGGCAACCCCATTCACAGCCCCACAAACGCTGATGCTGTCTCTTTCGTGAGCCTCCCAAACTCCAAGACTAGCTGCCTGGGACGCTGAGTACAGCCGGATCCAGGCTCAGCGATTGCGAATGTCCCGGGATTCCTCCCACCCCAAAGGGGCCAGGACCAAAAGCTCTTGCTGCTCTTCAAGTAGCCAGGCAACCCCATTCACAGCCCCACAAACGCTGACGCTGTCTCTTTCGTGAGCCTCCCAAACTCCAGTATTAGCTGCGTGGGACCCTCAGTAAAGCCGGAGCCAGGCTCAGCAATTGCGACCGTCCCAGGATTCCTCCCACACCAAAGGGTCCAGGACCCAAAGCTCTTGCTGCTCTTCAAGTAGCCAGGCAACCCCATTCACAGCCCCACAAACGCTGATGCTGTCTCTTTCGTGAGCCTCCCAAACTCCAAGACTAGCTGCCTGGGACGCTGAGTACAGCCGGAGCCAGGCTCAGCAATTGCGACCGTCCCAGGATTCCTCCCACCCCAAAGGGGCCAGGACCAAAAGCTCTTGCTGCTCTTCAAGTAGTCAGGCAACCCCATTCACAGCCCCACAAACGCTGACGCTGTCTCTTTCGTGAGCCTCCCAAACTCCAAGACTAGCTGCCTGGGACGATGAATAGAGCTGAATCGCAGCCAGGGAATTGCGAATGTCCCGGTATACCTCCCACCCCAAAGGGGCCAGGACCAAAAGCTCTTGCTGCTCTTCAAGTAGCCAGGCAACCCCATTCACAGCCCCACAAACGCTGACGATGTCTCTTTTGTGAGCCTCCCAAACTCCAAGACTAGCTGCCTGGGAAGCTGAGTACAGCCGGAGCCAGGCTCAGCAATTGCTAACGTCCTGGGGTTGCTCCCACCCCAAAGGGGCCAGGACCAAAAGCTCTTGCTGCTCTTCAAGTAGCCAGGCAACCCCATTCACAGCCCCACAAACCCTGACGCTGTCTCTTTCGTGAGCCTCCCCAACTCCAAGACTAGCTGCCTGGGACGCTGAGTACAGCCGGAGCCGGGCTCAGCAATTGCGACCGTCCCAGGATTCCTCCCACCCCAAAGGGGCCAGGACCAAAAGCTCTTGCTGCTCTTCAAGTAGCCAGGCAACCCCATTCACAGCCCCACAAACGCTGACGCTGTCTCTTTCGTGAGCCTCCCAAACTCCAAGACTAGCTGCCTGGGACGCTGAGTACAGCTGGAGCCAGGCTCAACGATTGCGAACGTCCTGGGGTTGCTCCGACCCCAAAGGGGCCAGGACCAAAAGCTCTTGCTGCTCTTCAAGTAGCCAGGCAACCCCATTCACTGCCCCACAAACGGTGACGCTGTCTCTTTCGTGAGACTCCCAAACTCCAAGACTAGCTGCCTGGGACGATGAATAGAGCTGAATCGCAGCCCAGGAATTGCGAATGTCCCGAGATTCCTCCCACCCCAAAGGGGCCCGGACCAAAAGCTCTTGCTGCTCTTCAAGTAGCCAGGCAACCCCATTCACAGCCCCACAAACGCTGACGCTGTCTCTTTCTCTGGCCTCCCAAACTCCAAGACTAGCTGCCTGGGACGCTGAGTACAGTCGGAGCCAGGCTCAGCAATTGGGACCGTCCTGGTATTGCTCTCACCTCAAAGGGTCCAGGACCAAAAGCTCTTGCTGCTCTTCAAGTAGCCAGGCAAACCCATTCACAGCCACACAAACGCTGACGCTGTCTCTTTCGTGAGCCTCCCAAACTCCAAGACTATCTGCCTGGGACGCTGAGTACAGCCGGAGCCAGGCTCAGCAATTGCGACCGTCCCGGGATTCCTCCCACCCCAAAGGTGACAGGACAAAAAGCTCTTGCTGCTCTTCAAGTAGCCAGGCAAACCCATTCACAGCCCCACAAACGCTGACGCTGGCTCTTTTGTGAGCCTCCCAAACTCCAAGACTATCTGCCTGGGACGCTGAGCACAGCCGGAGCCACGCTCAGCGATTCCGACCGTCCCGGTATTCCTCCCACCCCAAAGGGGCCAGGACCAAAAGCTCTTGCTGCTCTTCAAGTAGCCAGGCAACACCATTCACAGCCCCACAAACCCTGACGCTGTCTCTTTCGTGAGCCTCCCAAACACCAAGACTAGCTGCCTGGGACACTGAGAGCAGCCGGAACCAGGCTCAGCGATTGCGACCGTCCCGGGATTCCTCTCACCCCAAAGGGGCCAGGACCAAAAGCTCTTGCTGCTCTTCAAGTAGCGAGGCAACCCCATTCACAGCCCCACAAACGCTGACGCTGTCTCTTTCGTGAGCCTCCCAAACTCCAAGACTAGCTGCCTGGGCCGCTGAGTACAGCTGGAGCCAGGCTCAGCGATTGCGAACGTCCTGGGGTTGTTCCGACCCCAAAGGGGCCAGGACCAAAAGTTCTTGCTGCTCTTCAAGTAGCCAGGCAACCCCATTCACAGCCCCACAAACGCTGACGATGTCTCTTTTGTGAGACTCCCTGACTCCAAGACTAGCTGCCTAGGAAGCTGAGTACAGCCGGAGCCAGGCACAGCAATTGCTAACGTCCTGGGGTTGCTCCCACCCCAAAGGGGCCAGGACCAAAAGCTCTTGCTGCTCTTCAAGTAGCCAGGCAACCCCATTCACAGCCCCACAAACACTGACGCTGTCTCTTTCGTGAGCCTCCCAAACTCCAAGACTAGCTGCCTGGGACGCTGAGTACAGCCGGAGCCAGGCTCAGCGATTGCGAATTTCCCGGGATTCCTCCCACCCCAAAGGGGCCAGGACCAAAAGCTCTTGCTGCTCTTCAAGTAGCCAGGCAACCCCATTCACAGCCCCACAAACGCTGACGCTGTCTCTTTCGGGAGCCTCCCTGACTCCAGTACAATCTGCCTGGGACGCTGAGTAGAGCTGAATTGCAGCCCAGGAATTGCGACCGTCCCGAGATTCCTCCCACACCAAAGGTGCAAGGACCAAAAGCTCTTGCTGCTCTTCAAGTAGCCAGGCAACCCCATTCACAGCCCCACAAATGCTGCCGCTGTCTCTTTCGTGAGCCTCCCAAACTCCAAGACTAGCTGCCTGGGACGCTGAGTACAGCCGAAGCCAGGCTCAGCAGTTGCGAACGTCCCGGGATTCCTCCCACCCCAAAGGGGCCAGGACCAAAAGCTCTTGCTGCTCTTCAAGTAGCCAGGCAACCCCATTCACAGCCCCAAAAACACTGCTGCTTTCTCTTTCGTGAGCCTCCCAAACTCCAAGACTACTTGCTTGGCCTGCTGAGTAAACCAGGAGCTAGGCTCAGCAGTTGCGAACGTCCCGGGATTCCTCCCACCCCAAAGGGGCCAGGACCAAAAGCTCTTGCTGCTCTTCAAGTAGCCAGGTAACACCATTCACAGTCCCACAAACGCTGATGCTGTCTCTTTCGTGAGCCTCCCAAACTCCAAGACTAGCTGCCTGGGACGCTGAGTGCAGCCAGAACCAGGCTCAGCGATTGCGACCGTCCCGGGATTCCTCCCACCCCAAAGGGGCCAGGACCAAAAGCTCTTGCTGCTCTTCAAGTAGCCAGGCAACCCCATTCACAGCCCCACAAACGCTGATGCTGTCTCTTTCGTGAGCCTCCCAAACTCCAAGACAATCTGCCTGGGACGCTGAGTACAGCTGGAGCCAGGCTCAGCAGTTGCGAACGTCGTGAGATTCCTCCCACCCCAAAGGGGCCAGGACCAAAAGCTCTTGCTGCTCTTCAAGTAGCCAGGCAACCCCATTCACAGCCCCACAAACGCTGACGCTGCCTCTTTCGTGAGCCTCCCAAACTCCAAGACTAGCTGCCTGGGACGCTGAGTGCAGCCAGATCCAGGCTCAGCAATTGCGAATGTCCCGGGATTCCTCCCACCCCAAAGGGGCCAGGACCAAAAGCTCTTGCTGCTCTTCAAGTAGCCAGGCAACCCCATTCACAGCCACACAAACGCTGACGCTGTCTCTTTCGTGAGCCTCCCAAACTCCTGTAATAGCTGCCTGGGACGCTGAGTACAGCCGGAGCCGGGCTCAGCAATTGCGACCGTCCCAGGATTCCTCCCACCCCAAAGGGGCCAGGACCAAAAGCTCTTGCTGCTCTTCAAGTAGCCAGGCAACCCCATTCACAGCCCCACAAATGCTGCCGCTGTCTCTTTCGTGAGCCTCCCAAACTCCAAGACTATCTGCCTGGGACGCTGCGTAAGCCATAGCCAGGCTCAGCAATTGCAAACATCCCGAGATTCCTCCCACCCCAAAGGGGCCAGGACCAAAAGCCCTTGCTGCTCTTGAAGTAGCCAGGCAACCCCATTCACAGCCCCACAAACGCTGATGCTGTCTCTTTCGTGAGCCTCCCAAACTCCAAGACTAGCTGCCTGGGACGCTGAGTGCAGCCGGAGCCAGGCTCAGCGATTGCGAATGTCCCGGGATTCCTCCCACCCCAAAGGGGCCAGGACCAAAAGCTCTTGCTGCTCTTCAAGTAGCCAGGCAACCCCATTCACAGCCCCACAAACGCTGACGCTGTCTCTTTCGTGAGCCTCCCAAACTCCAGTATTAGCTGCGTGGGACGCTGAGTAAAGCCGGAGCCAGGCTCAGCAATTGCGACCGTCCCAGGATTCCTCCCACCCCAAAGGGGCCAGCACCAAAAGCTCTTGCTGCTCTTCAAGTAGCCAGGCAACCCCATTCACAGCCCCACAAACGCTGATGCTGTCTCTTTCGTGAGCCTCCCAAACTCCAAGACTAGCTGCCTGGGACGCTGAGTACAGCCGGAGCCAGGCTCAGCAATTGCGACCGTCCCAGGATTCCTCCCACCCCAAAGGGGCCAGGACCAAAAGCTCTTGCTTCTCTTCAAGTAGACAGGCAACCCCATTCACAGCCCCACAAACGCTGACGCTGTCTCTTTCGTGAGCCTCCCAAACTCCAAGAGTATCTGCCTGGGACGATGAATAGAGCTGAATCGCAGCCAGGGAATTGCGAATGTCCCGAGATTCCTCCCACCCCAAAGGTGCCAGGACCAAAAGCTCTTGCTGCTCTTCAAGTAGCCAGGCAACCCCATTCACAGCCCCACAAACGCTGACGCTGCCTCTTTCGTGAGCCTCCAAAACTCTAATACTAGCTGCCTGGGACAGTGAGTACAGCCGGAGCCAGGCTCAGTAATTGCGAACGTCCAGGGATTCCTCCCACCCCAAAGGGGCCAGGACCAAAAGCTCTTGCTGCTCTTCAAGTAGCCAGGCAACCCCATTCACAGCCCCACAAACCCTGACGCTGTCTCTTTCGTGAGCCTCCCAAACTCCAAGACTAGCTGCCTGGGACGCTGAATACAGCCGGAGCCAGGCTCTGCAATTGTGAACGTCCTGGGGTTGCTCCCACCTAAAAGGGTCCAGGAACAAAAGCTCTTGCTGCTCTTCAAGTAGCCAGGCAACCCCATTCACAGCCCCACAATCGCTGATGCTGTCTCTTTCGTGAGACTCCCAAACTCCAAGACTAGCTGCCTGGGACGATGAATAGAGCTGAATCGCAGCCCAGGAATTGCGAATGTCCCGAGATTCCTCCCAACCCAAAGGGGCCCGGACCAAAAGCTCTTGCTGCTCTTCAAGTAGCCAGGCAACCCCATTCACAGCCCCACAAACGCTGACGCTGTCTCTTTCTCTGGCCTCCCAAACTCCAAGACTAGCTGCCTGGGAAGCTGAGTACAGTCGGAGCCAGGCTCAGCAATTGGGACCGTCCTGGTATTGCTCTCACCTCAAAGGGTCCAGGACCAAAAGCTCTTGCTGCTCTTCAAGTAGCCAGGCAAACCCATTCACAGCCCCACAAACGCTGCCGCTGTCTCTTTCGTGAGCCTCCCAAACTCCAAGACTAGCTGCCTGGGACGCTGAGTACAGCCGGAGCCAGGCTCAGCAATTGCGACCGTCCCGGGATTCCTCCCACCCCAAAGGTGGCAGGACAAAAAGCTCTTGCTGCTCTTCAAGTAGCCAGGCAACCCCATTCTCAGCCCCACAAACGCTGACGCTGTCTCTTTTGTGAGCCTCCCAAACTCCAAGACTATCTGCCTGGGACGCTGAGCACAGCCGGAGCCACGCTCAGCGATTCCGACCGTCCCGGTATTCCTCCCACCCCAAAGGGGCCAGGACCAAAAGCTCTTGCTGCTCTTCAAGTAGCCAGGCAACCCCATTCACAGCCCCACAAACCCTGACGCTGTCTCTTTCGTGAGCCTCCCAAACTCCCAGACTAGCTGCCTGGGCCGCTGAGTACAGCCGGAGCCAGGCTCAGCGATTGCGAACGTCCTGGGGTTGCTCCGACCCCAAAGGGGCCAGGACCAAAAGTTCTTGCTGCTCTTCAAGTAGCCAGGCAACCCCATTCACAGCCACACAAACGCTGACGCTGCCTCTTTCGTGAGCCTCCAAAACTCTAATACTAACTGCCTGGGACAGTGAGTACAGCCGGAGCCAGGCTCAGCAATTGCTAACGTCCTGGGGTTGCTCCCACCCCAAAGGGGCCAGGACCAAAAGCTCTTGCTGCTCTTCAAGTAGCCAGGCAACCCCATTCACAGCCCCACAAACGCTGACGCTGTCTCTTTCGTGAGCCTCCCAAACTCCAAGACTATCTGCCTGAGACGTTGAGTAGAGCTGAATCGCAGCCGAGGAATTGCGACCGACCCGAGATTCCTCCCACACCAAAGGTGCAAAGACCAAAAGCTCTTGCTGCTCTTCAAGTAGCCAGGCAACCCCATTCACAGCCCCACAAACACTGACGCTGTCTCTTTCGTGAGCCTCCCAAACTCCAAGACTAGCTGCCTGGGACGCTGCGTACAGCCATAGCCAGGCTCAGCAATTGCAAAAGTCCCTGGATTCCTCCCACCCCAAAGGGGCCAGGACCAAAAGCTCTTGCTGCTCTTCAAGTAGCCAGGCAACCCCATTCACAGCCCCACAAACGCTGACGCTGTCTCTTTCGTGAGCCTCCCAAACTCCAAGACTAGCTGCCTGGGACGCTGAGTACAGTCGGAGCCAGGCTCAGCGATTGCGAACGTCCTGGGGTTGCTCCGACCCCAAAGGGGCCAGGACCAAAAGCTCTTGCTGCTCTTCAAGTAGCCAGGCAACCCCATTCACTGCCCCACAAACGCTGACGCTGTCTCTTTCGTGAGCCTCCCAAACTCCAAGACTAGCTGCCTGGGACGCTGAGTACAGGCGGAGCCAGGCTCTGCAATTGTGAACGTCCTGGGGTTGCTCCCACCTAAAAGGGTCCAGGACCAAAAGCTCTTGCTGCTCTTCAAGTAGCCAGGCAAGCCCATTCACAGCCCCACAAACCCTGACGCTGTCTCTTTCTCTGGCCTCCCAAACTCCAAGACTAGCTGCCTGGGAAACTGATTACATCCGGAGCCAGGCTCAGCAATTGCGAACTTCCGGGATTGCTCCCACCCCAAAGGGGCCAGGACCAAAAGCTCTTGCTGCTCTTCAAGTAGCCAGGCAACCCCATTCACAGCCCCACAAACGCTGACGCTGTCTCTTTCGTGAGCCTCCCAAACTCCAAGAGTATCTGCCTGGGACGATGAATAGAGCTGAATCGCAGCCCAGGAATTGCGAATGTCCCGGGATTACTCCCACCCCAAAGGGGCCAGGACCAAAAGCTCTTGCTGCTCTTCAAGTAGCCAGGCAACCCCATTCACAGCCCCACAAACGCTGACGCTGTCTCTTTCGTGAGCCTCCCAAACTCCAGTACTAGATGCCTGGGACGCTGAGTACAGCCGGAGCCAGGCTCAGCGATTGCGAACGTCCCAGGATTCCTCCCACCCCAAAGGGGCCAGGACCAAAGCTCTTGCTGCTCTTCAAGTAGCCAGGCAACGCCATTCACAGCCCCACAATCGCTGACGCTGCCTCTTTCGTGAGCCTCCCAAACTCCTGTACTATCTGCCTGGGACGATGAAAAGAGCTGAATCGCACCCCAGGAACTGCTACCGTCCCGGGATTCCTCCCACCCCAAAGGGGCCAGGACCAAAAGCTCTTGCTGCTCTTCAAGTAGCCAGGCAACGCCATTCACAGCCCCACAAACCCTGACGCTGTCTCTTTCGTGAGCCTCCCAAACTCCAAGACTAGCTGCCTGGGACGCTGAGTACAGCCAGAACCAGGCTCAGCAATTGCGAACGTCCCGGGATTCCTCCCACCCCAAAGGGGCCAGGACCAAAAGCTCTTGCTGCTCTTCAAGTAGACAGGCAACCCCATTCACAGCCCCACAAACGCTGACGCTGTCTCTTTCGTGAGCCTCCCAAACTCCAAGACTAGCTGCCTGGGACGATGAATAGAGCTGAATCGCAGCCCAGGAATTGCGAATGTCCCGACATTCCTCCCACCTCAAAGGGGCCAGGACCAAAAGCTCTTGCTGCTCTTCAAGTAGCCAGGCAACCCCATTCTCAGCCCCACAAACGCTGACGCTGTCTCTTTCGTGAGCCTCCCAAACACCAATACTAGCTGCCTGGGACACTGAGAGCAGCCGGAACCAGGCTCAGCGATTGCGACCGTCCCGGGATTCCTCCCACCCCAAAGGGGCCAGGACCAAAAGCTCTTGCTGCTCTTCAAGTAGCGAGGCAACCCCATTCACAGCCCCACAAACGCTGACGCTGTCTCTTTCGTGAGCCTCCCAATCTCCAAGACTAGCTGCCTGGGACGTTGAGTACAGCCGGAGCCAGGCTCAGCAATTGCGACCGTCCCAGGATTCCTCCCACCCCAAAGGGGCCAGGACCAAAAGCTCTTGCTGCTCTTCAAGTAGCCAGGCAACCCCATTCACAGCCCCACAGACACTGCTGCTGTCTCTTTCGTGAGCCTCCCAAACTCCTGTACTATCTGCATGGGACGTTGAATAGAGCTGAATCGCAGCCCAGGAATTGCGAATGTCCCGACATTCCTCCCACCTCAAAGGGGCCAGGACCAAAAGCTCTTGCTGCTCTTCAAGTAGCCAGGCAACCCCATTCACAGCCCCACAAACGCTGACGCTGTCTCTTTCGTGAGCCTCCCAAACTCCAAGACTAGCTGCCTGGGACGATGAATAGAGCTGAATCGCAGCCCAGGAATTGCGAATGTCCCGAGATTCCTCCCACCCCAAAGGGGCCAGGACCAAAGGCTCTTGCTGCTCTTCAAGTAGCCAGGCAATCCCATTCACAGCCACACAAACGCTGACGCTGTCTCTTTCTCTGGCCTTCCAAACTCCAAGACTATCTGCCTGAGACGTTGAGTAAAGTTGAATCGCAGCCCAGGAATTCCGACCGTCCCGAGATTCCTCCCACACAAAAGTTGCAAAGACCAAAAGCTCTTGCTGCTCTTCAAGTAGCCAGGCAACGCCATTCACAGCCCCACAAACGCTGACGCTGTCTCTTTTGTGAGCCTCCCAAACTCCAAGACTAGCTGCCTGGGCCGCTGAGTACAGCCGGAGCCAGGCTCAGCAATTGCGACCGTCCCGGGATTCCTCCCACCCTAAAGGGGCCAGCACCAAAAGCTCTTGCTGCTCTTCAAGTAGCCAGGCAACCCCATTCACAGCCCCACAAACGCTGACGCTGTCTCTTTCGTGAGCCTCCCAAACTCCAAGACTAGCTGCCTGGGACGCTGAGTGCAGCCGGAGCCAGGCTCAGCGATTGCGAATGTCCCGGGATTGCTCCCACCCCAAAGGGGCCAGGACCAAAAGCTCTTGCTGCTCTTCAAGTAGCCAGGCAACCCCATTCACAGCCCCACAAACGCTGACGCTGTCTCTTTCGTGAGCCTCCCAAACTCCAAGACTAGCTGCCTGGGACGATGAATAGAGCTGAATCGCAGCCCAGGAATTGAGAATGTCCCGAGATTCCTCCCACCCCAAAGGGGCCCGGACCAAAGGCTCTTGCTGCTCTTCAAGTAGCCAGGCAATCCCATTCACAGCCACACAAACGCTGACGCTGTCTCTTTCTCTGGCCTCCCAAACTCCAAGACTATCTGCCTGAGACGTTGAGTAGAGTTGAATAGCAGCCCAGGAATTGCGACCGTCCCGAGATTCCTCCCACACCAAAGGTGCAAAGACCAAAAGCTCTTGCTGCTCTTCAAGTAGCCAGGCAACGCCATTCACAGCCCCACAAACGCTGACGCTGTCTCTTTTGTGAGCCTCCCAAACTCCAAGACTAGCTGCCTGGGCCGCTGAGTACAGCCGGAGCCAGGCTCAGCAATTGCGACCGTCCCGGGATTCCTCCCACCCTAAAGGGGCCAGCACCAAGAGCTCTTGCTGCTCTTCAAGTAGCCAGGCAACCCCATTCACAGCCCCACAAACGCTGATGCTGTCTCTTTCGTGAGCCTCCCAAACTCCAAGACTAGCTGCCTGGGACGCTGAGTGCAGCCGGAGCCAGGCTCAGCGATTGCGAATGTCCCGGGATTCCTCCCACCCCAAAGGGGCCAGGACCAAAAGCTCTTGCTGCTCTTCAAGTAGCCAGGCAACCCCATTCACAGCCCCACAAACGCTGACGCTGTCTCTTTCGTGAGCCTCCCAAACTCCAAGACTAGCTGCCTGGGACGATGAATAGAGCTGAATCGCAGCCCAGGAATTGCGAATGTCCCGAGATTCCTCCCACCCCAAAGGGGCCAGGACCAAAAGCTCTTGCTGCTCTTCAAGTAGCCAGGCAACCCCATTCACAGTCCCACAAACGCTGACGATGTCTCTTTTGTGAGACCCCCTGACTCCAGAACTAGCTGCCTGGAAGCTGAGTACAGCCGGAGCCAGGCTCAGCAATTGCTAACGTCCCGGGATTCCTCCCACCCCAAAGGGGCCAGGACCAAAAGCTCTTGCTGCTCTTCAAGTAGCCAGGCAACCCCATTCACAGCCCCACAAACGCTGACGCTGTCTCTTTCGTGACCCTCCCAAACTCCAAGACTAGCTGCCTGGGCCGCTGAGTACAGCCGGAGCCAGGCTCAGCAATTGCGACCGTCCCAGGATTCCTCCCACCCCAAAGGGGCCAGGACCAAAAGCTCTTGCTGCTCTTCAAGTAGCCAGACAACGCCATTCACAGCCCCACAATCGCTGACGCTGCCTCTTTCGTGAGCCTCCCAAAATCCTGTACTATCTGCCTGGGACGATGAATAGAGCTGAATCGCACCCGAGGAACTACGACCGTCCAGGGATTCCTCCCACCCCAAAGGGGCCAGGACCAAAAGCTCTTGCTGCTCTTCAAGTAGCCAGGCAACGCCATTCACAGCCCCACAAACGCTGACGCTGTCTCTTTTGTGAGCCTCCCAAACTCCAAGACTAGCTGCCTGGGACGCTGAGTACAGCCGGAGCCAGGCTCAGCAATTGCGACCGTCCCAGGATTCCTCCCACCCCAAAGGGGCCAGGACCAAAAGCTCTTGCTGCTCTTCAAGTAGCCAGGCAACCCCATTCACAGCCCCACAAACGCTGATGCTGTCTCTTTCTGTGGCCTCCCAAACTCCAAGACTAGCTGCCTGGGACACTGAGTACAGCCGGAGCCAGGCTCAGCAATTGCGAACGTCCCGTGATTCCTCCCACCCCAAAGGGGCCAGGACCAAAAGCTCTTGCTGCTCTTCAAGTAGCCAGGCAACCCCATTCACAGCCCCACAAACGCTGATGCTGTCTCTTTCGTGAGCCTCCCAAACTCCAAGACTAGCTGCCTGGGACGCTGAGTGCAGCCGGAGCCAGGCTCAGCAAATGCGACCGTCCCGGGATTCCTCCCACCCCAAAGGGGCCAGGACCAAAAGCTCTTGCTGCTCTTCAAGTAGCCAGGCAACCCCATTCACAGCCCCACAAACGCTGACGCTGTCTCTTTCGTGAGCCTCCCAAACTCCAAGACTAGCTGCCTGGGACGATGAATAGAGCTGAATCGCAGCCCAGGAATTGCGAATGTCCCGAGATTCCTCCCACGCCAAAGGGGCCCGGACCAAAGGCTCTTGCTGCTCTTCAAGTAGCCAGGCAATCCCATTCACAGCCCCACAAACGCTGACGCTGTCTCTTTCTCTGGCCTCCCAAACTCCAAGACTATCTGCCTGAGACGTTGAGTAGAGTTGAATAGCAGCCCAGGAATTGCGACCGTCCCGAGATTCCTCCCACACCAAAGGTGCAAAGACCAAAAGCTCTTGCTGCTCTTCAAGTAGCCAGGCAACGCCATTCACAGCCCCACAAACGCTGACGCTGTCTCTTTTGTGAGCCTCCCAAACTCCAAGACTAGCTGCCTGGGCCGCTGAGTACAGCCGGAGCCAGGCTCAGCAATTGCGACCGTCCCGGGATTCCTCCCACCCTAAAGGGGCCAGCACCAAAAGCTCTTGCTGCTCTTCAAGTAGCCAGGCAACCCCATTCACAGCCCCACAAACGCTGATGCTGTCTCTTTCGTGAGCCTCCCAAACTCCAAGACTAGCTGCCTGGGCCGCTGAGTACAGCCGGAGCCAGGCTCAGCAATTGCGACCGCCCCAGGATTCCTCCCACCCCAAAGGGGCCAGGACCAAAAGCTCTTGCTGCTCTTCAAGTAGCCAGGCAACCCCATTCACAGCTCCACAAACGCTGATGCTGTCTCTTTCGTGAGCCTCCCAAACTCCAAGACTAGCTGCCTGGGACGCTGAGTACAGCTGGAGCCAGGCTCAACGATTGCGAACGTCCTGGGGTTGCTCCGACCCCAAAGGGGCCAGGACCAAAACCTCTTGCTGCTCTTCAAGTAGCCAGGCAACCCCATTCACTGCCCCACAAACGGTGACGCTGTCTCTTTCGTGAGACTCCCAAACTCCAAGACTAGCTGCCTGGGACGATGAATAGAGCTGAATCGCAGCCCAGGAATTGCGAATGTCCCGAGATTCCTCCCACCCCAAAGGGGCCCGGACCAAAAGCTCTTGCTGCTCTTCAAGTAGCCAGGCAACCCCATTCACAGCCCCACAAACGCTGACGCTGTCTCTTTCTCTGGCCTCCCAAACTCCAAGACTAGCTGCCTGGGACGCTGAGTACAGTCGGAGCCAGGCTCAGCAATTGGGACCGTCCTGGTATTGCTCTCACCTCAAAGGGTCCAGGACCAAAAGCTCTTGCTGCTCTTCAAGTAGCCAGGCAAACCCATTCACAGCCACACAAACGCTGACGCTGTCTCTTTCGTGAGCCTCCCAAACTCCAAGACTATCTGCCTGGGACGCTGAGTACAGCCGGAGCCAGGCTCAGCAATTGCGACCGTCCCGGGATTCCTCCCACCCCAAAGGTGGCAGGACAAAAAGCTCTTGCTGCTCTTCAAGTAGCCAGGCAAACCCATTCACAGCCCCACAAACGCTGACGCTGGCTCTTTTGTGAGCCTCCCAAACTCCAAGACTATCTGCCTGGGACGCTGAGCACAGCCGGAGCCACGCTCAGCGATTCCGACCGTCCCGGTATTCCTCCCACCCCAAAGGGGCCAGGACCAAAAGCTCTTGCTGCTCTTCAAGTAGCCAGGCAACCCCATTCACAGCCCCACAAACCCTGACGCTGTCTCTTTCGTGAGCCTCCCAAACACCAATACTAGCTGCCTGGGACACTGAGAGCAGCCGGAACCAGGCTCAGCGATTGCGACCGTCCCGGGATTCCTCCCACCCCAAAGGGGCCAGGACCAAAAGCTCTTGCTGCTCTTCAAGTAGCGAGGCAACCCCATTCACAGCCCCACAAACGCTGACGCTGTCTCTTTCGTGAGCCTCCCAAACTCCAAGACTAGCTGCCTGGGCCGCTGAGTACAGCTGGAGCCAGGCTCAGCGATTGCGAACGTCCTGGGGTTGTTCCGACCCCAAAGGGGCCAGGACCAAAAGTTCTTGCTGCTCTTCAAGTAGCCAGGCAACCCCATTCACAGCCCCACAAACGCTGACGATGTCTCTTTTGTGAGACTCCCTGACTCCAAGACTAGCTGCCTAGGAAGCTGAGTACAGCCGGAGCCAGGCTCAGCAATTGCTAACGTCCTGGGGTTGCTCCCACCCCAAAGGGGCCAGGACCAAAAGCTCTTGCTGCTCTTCAAGTAGCCAGGCAACCCCATTCACAGCCCCACAAACACTGACGCTGTCTCTTTCGTGAGCCTCCCAAACTCCAAGACTAGCTGCCTGGGACGCTGAGTACAGCCGGAGCCAGGCTCAGCGATTGCGAATTTCCCGGGATTCCTCCCACCCCAAAGGGGCCAGGACCAAAAGCTCTTGCTGCTCTTCAAGTAGCCAGGCAACCCCATTCACAGCCCCACAAACGCTGACGCTGTCTCTTTCGGGAGCCTCCCTGACTCCAGTACAATCTGCCTGGGACGCTGAGTAGAGCTGAATTGCAGCCCAGGAATTGCGACCGTCCCGAGATTCCTCCCACACCAAAGGTGCAAGGACCAAAAGCTCTTGCTGCTCTTCAAGTAGCCAGGCAACCCCATTCACAGCCCCACAAATGCTGCCGCTGTCTCTTTCGTGAGCCTCCCAAACTCCAAGACTAGCTGCCTGGGACGCTGAGTACAGCCGAAGCCAGGCTCAGCAGTTGCGAACGTCCCGGGATTCCTCCCACCCCAAAGGGGCCAGGACCAAAAGCTCTTGCTGCTCTTCAAGTAGCCAGGCAACCCCATTCACAGCCCCAAAAACACTGCTGCTTTCTCTTTCGTGAGCCTCCCAAACTCCAAGACTACTTGCTTGGCCTGCTGAGTAAACCAGGAGCTAGGCTCAGCAGTTGCGAACGTCCCGAGATTCCTCCCACCCCAAAGGGGCCAGGACCAAAAGCTCTTGCTGCTCTTCAAGTAGCCAGGTAACACCATTCACAGTCCCACAAACGCTGATGCTGTCTCTTTCGTGAGCCTCCCAAACTCCAAGACTAGCTGCCTGGGACGCTGAGTGCAGCCAGAACCAGGCTCAGCGATTGCGAACGTCCCGGGATTCCTCCCACCCCAAAGGGGCCAGGACCAAAAGCTCTTGCTGCTCTTCAAGTAGCCAGGCAACCCCATTCACAGCCCCACAAACGCTGATGCTGTCTCTTTCGTGAGCCTCCCAAACTCCAAGACAATCTGCCTGGGACGCTGAGTACAGCTGGAGCCAGGCTCAGCAGTTGCGAACGTCGTGAGATTCCTCCCACCCCAAAGGGGCCAGGACCAAAAGCTCTTGCTGCTCTTGAAGTAGCCAGGCAACCCCATTCACAGCCCCACAAACGCTGACGCTGCCTCTTTCGTGAGCCTCCCAAACTCCAAGACTAGCTGCCTGGGACGCTGAGTGCAGCCGGATCCAGGCTCAGCGATTGCGAATGTCCCGGGATTCCTCCCACCCCAAAGGGGCCAGGACCAAAAGCTCTTGCTGCTCTTCAAGTAGCCAGGCAACCCCATTCACAGCCCCACAAACGCTGACGCTGTCTCTTTCGTGAGCCTCCCAAACTCCAGTATTAGCTGTGTGGGACCCTCAGTAAAGCCGGAGCCAGGCTCAGCAATTGCGACCGTCCCAGGATTCCTCCCACACCAAAGGGTCCAGGACCCAAAGCTCTTGCTGCTCTTCAAGTAGCCAGGCAACCCCATTCACAGCCCCACAAACGCTGATGCTGTCTCTTTCGTGAGCCTCCCAAACTCCAAGACTAGCTGCCTGGGACGCTGAGTACAGCCGGAGCCAGGCTCAGCAATTGCGACCGTCCCAGGATTCCTCCCACCCCAAAGGGGCCAGGACCAAAAGCTCTTGCTGCTCTTCAAGTAGTCAGGCAACCCCATTCACAGCCCCACAAACGCTGACGCTGTCTCTTTCGTGAGCCTCCCAAACTCCAAGACTAGCTGCCTGGGACGATGAATAGAGCTGAATCGCAGCCAGGGAATTGCGAATGTCCCGGTATACCTCCCACCCCAAAGGGGCCAGGACCAAAAGCTCTTGCTGCTCTTCAAGTAGCCAGGCAACCCCATTCACAGCCCCACAAACGCTGACGATGTCTCTTTTGTGAGCCTCCCAAACTCCAAGACTAGCTGCCTGGGAAGCTGAGTACAGCCGGAGCCAGGCTCAGCAATTGCTAACGTCCTGGGGTTGCTCCCACCCCAAAGGTGGCAGGACCAAAAGCTCTTGCTGCTCTTCAAGTAGCCAGGCAAGCCCATTCACAGCCCCACAAACCCTGACGCTGTCTCTTTCGTGAGCCTCCCCAACTCCAAGACTAGCTGCCTGGGACGCTGCGTACAGCCATAGCCAGGCTCAGCAATTGCAAACATCCCGAGATTCCTCCCACCCCAAAGGGGCCAGGACCAAAAGCTCTTGCTGCTCTTCAAGTAGCCAGGCAACCCCATTCACAGCCCCACAAACGCTGACGCTGTCTCTTTCGTGAGCCTCCCAAACTCCAAGACTAGCTGCCTGGGACGCTGAGTACAGCTGGAGCCAGGCTCAACGATTGCGAACGTCCTGGGGTTGCTCCGACCCCAAAGGGGCCAGGACCAAAACCTCTTGCTGCTCTTCAAGTAGCCAGGCAACCCCATTCACTGCCCCACAAACGGTGACGCTGTCTCTTTCGTGAGACTCCCAAACTCCAAGACTAGCTGCCTGGGACGATGAATAGAGCTGAATCGCAGCCCAGGAATTGCGAATGTCCCGAGATTCCTCCCACCCCAAAGGGGCCCGGACCAAAAGCTCTTGCTGCTCTTCAAGTAGCCAGGCAACCCCATTCACAGCCCCACAAACGCTGACGCTGTCTCTTTCTCTGGCCTCCCAAACTCCAAGACTAGCTGCCTGGGACGCTGAGTACAGTCGGAGCCAGGCTCAGCAATTGGGACCGTCCTGGTATTGCTCTCACCTCAAAGGGTCCAGGACCAAAAGCTCTTGCTGCTCTTCAAGTAGCCAGGCAAACCCATTCACAGCCACACAAACGCTGACGCTGTCTCTTTCGTGAGCCTCCCAAACTCCAAGACTATCTGCCTGGGACGCTGAGTACAGCCGGAGCCAGGCTCAGCAATTGCGAACGTCCCGGGATTCCTCCCACCCCAAAGGTGGCAGGACAAAAAGCTCTTGCTGCTCTTCAAGTAGCCAGGCAAACCCATTCACAGCCCCACAAACGCTGACGCTGGCTCTTTTGTGAGCCTCCCAAACTCCAAGACTATCTGCCTGGGACGCTGAGCACAGCCGGAGCCACGCTCAGCGATTCCGACCGTCCCGGTATTCCTCCCACCCCAAAGGGGCCAGGACCAAAAGCTCTTGCTGCTCTTCAAGTAGCCAGGCAACACCATTCACAGCCCCACAAACCCTGACGCTGTCTCTTTCGTGAGCCTCCCAAACACCAATACTAGCTGCCTGGGACACTGAGAGCAGCCGGAACCAGGCTCAGCGATTGCGACCGTCCCGGGATTCCTCCCACCCCAAAGGGGCCAGGACCAAAAGCTCTTGCTGCTCTTCAAGTAGCGAGGCAACCCCATTCACAGCCCCACAAACGCTGACGCTGTCTCTTTCGTGAGCCTCCCAAACTCCAAGACTAGCTGCCTGGGCCGCTGAGTACAGCTGGAGCCAGGCTCAGCGATTGCGAACGTCCTGGGGTTGTTCCGACCCCAAAGGGGCCAGGACCAAAAGTTCTTGCTGCTCTTCAAGTAGCCAGGCAACCCCATTCACAGCCCCACAAACGCTGACGATGTCTCTTTTGTGAGACTCCCTGACTCCAAGACTAGCTGCCTAGGAAGCTGAGTACAGCCGGAGCCAGGCACAGCAATTGCTAACGTCCTGGGGTTGCTCCCACCCCAAAGGGGCCAGGACCAAAAGCTCTTGCTGCTCTTCAAGTAGCCAGGCAACCCCATTCACAGCCCCACAAACACTGACGCTGTCTCTTTCGTGAGCCTCCCAAACTCCAAGACTAGCTGCCTGGGACGCTGAGTACAGCCGGAGCCAGGCTCAGCGATTGCGAATTTCCCGGGATTCCTCCCACCCCAAAGGGGCCAGGACCAAAAGCTCTTGCTGCTCTTCAAGTAGCCAGGCAACCCCATTCACAGCCCCACAAACGCTGACGCTGTCTCTTTCGGGAGCCTCCCTGACTCCAGTACAATCTGCCTGGGACGCTGAGTAGAGCTGAATTGCAGCCCAGGAATTGCGACCGTCCCGAGATTCCTCCCACACCAAAGGTGCAAGGACCAAAAGCTCTTGCTGCTCTTCAAGTAGCCAGGCAACCCCATTCACAGCCCCACAAATGCTGCCGCTGTCTCTTTCGTGAGCCTCCCAAACTCCAAGACTAGCTGCCTGGGACGCTGAGTACAGCCGAAGCCAGGCTCAGCAGTTGCGAACGTCCCGGGATACGTCCCACCCCAAAGGGGCCAGGACCAAAAGCTCTTGCTGCTCTTCAAGTAGCCAGGCAACCCCATTCACAGCCCCAAAAACACTGCTGCTTTCTCTTTCGTGAGCCTCCCAAACTCCAAGACTACTTGCTTGGCCTGCTGAGTAAACCAGGAGCTAGGCTCAGCAGTTGCGAACGTCCCGAGATTCCTCCCACCCCAAAGGGGCCAGGACCAAAAGCTCTTGCTGCTCTTCAAGTAGCCAGGTAACACCATTCACAGTCCCACAAACGCTGATGCTGTCTCTTTCGTGAGCCTCCCAAACTCCAAGACTAGCTGCCTGGGACGCTGAGTGCAGCCAGAACCAGGCTCAGCGATTGCGACCGTCCCGGGATTCCTCCCACCCCAAAGGGGCCAGGACCAAAAGCTCTTGCTGCTCTTCAAGTAGCCAGGCAACCCCATTCACAGCCCCACAAACGCTGATGCTGTCTCTTTCGTGAGCCTCCCAAACTCCAAGACAATCTGCCTGGGACGCTGAGTACAGCTGGAGCCAGGCTCAGCAGTTGCGAACGTCGTGAGATTCCTCCCACCCCAAAGGGGCCAGGACCAAAAGCTCTTGCTGCTCTTCAAGTAGCCAGGCAACCCCATTCACAGCCCCACAAACGCTGACGCTGCCTCTTTCGTGAGCCTCCCAAACTCCAAGACTAGCTGCCTGGGACGCTGAGTGCAGCCGGATCCAGGCTCAGCAATTGCGAATGTCCCGGGATTCCTCCCACCCCAAAGGGGCCAGGACCAAAAGCTCTTGCTGCTCTTCAAGTAGCCAGGCAACCCCATTCACAGCCACACAAACGCTGACGCTGTCTCTTTCGTGAGCCTCCCAAACTCCTGTAATAGCTGCCTGGGACGCTGAGTACAGCCGGAGCCGGGCTCAGCAATTGCGACCGTCCCAGGATTCCTCCCACCCCAAAGGGGCCAGGACCAAAAGCTCTTGCTGCTCTTCAAGTAGCCAGGCAACCCCATTCACAGCCCCACAAATGCTGCCGCTGTCTCTTTCGTGAGCCTCCCAAACTCCAAGACTATCTGCCTGGGACGCTGCGTAAGCCATAGCCAGGCTCAGCAATTGCAAACATCCCGAGATTCCTCCCACCCCAAAGGGGCCAGGACCAAAAGCCCTTGCTGCTCTTGAAGTAGCCAGGCAACCCCATTCACAGCCCCACAAACGCTGATGCTGTCTCTTTCGTGAGCCTCCCAAACTCCAAGACTAGCTGCCTGGGACGCTGAGTGCAGCCGGAGCCAGGCTCAGCGATTGCGAATGTCCCGGGATTCCTCCCACCCCAAAGGGGCCAGGACCAAAAGCTCTTGCTGCTCTTCAAGTAGCCAGGCAACCCCATTCACAGCCCCACAAACGCTGACGCTGTCTCTTTCGTGAGCCTCCCAAACTCCAGTATTAGCTGCGTGGGACGCTGAGTAAAGCCGGAGCCAGGCTCAGCAATTGCGACCGTCCCAGGATTCCTCCCACCCCAAAGGGGCCAGGACCAAAAGCTCTTGCTGCTCTTCAAGTAGCCAGGCAACCCCATTCACAGCCCCACAAACGCTGATGCTGTCTCTTTCGTGAGCCTCCCAAACTCCAAGACTATCTGCCTGGGACGCTGAGTACAGCCGGAGCCAGGCTCAGCAATTGCGACCGTCCCAGGATTCCTCCCACCCCAAAGGGGCCAGGACCAAAAGCTCTTGCTTCTCTTCAAGTAGACAGGCAACCCCATTCACAGCCCCACAAACGCTGACGCTGTCTCTTTCGTGAGCCTCCCAAACTCCAAGAGTATCTGCCTGGGACGATGAATAGAGCTGAATCGCAGCCAGGGAATTGCGAATGTCCCGAGATTCCTCCCACCCCAAAGGTGCCAGGACCAAAAGCTCTTGCTGCTCTTCAAGTAGCCAGGCAACCCCATTCACAGCCCCACAAACGCTGACGCTGCCTCTTTCGTGAGCCTCCAAAACTCTAATACTAGCTGCCTGGGACAGTGAGTACAGCCGGAGCCAGGCTCAGTAATTGCGACCGTCCCGGGATTGCTCCGACCCCAAAGGGGCCAGGACCAAAAGCTCTTGCTGCTCTTCAAGTAGCCAGGCAACCCCATTCACAGCCCCACAAACCCTGACGCTGTCTCTTTCGTGAGCCTCCCAAACTCCAAGACTAGCTGCCTGGGACGCTGAATACAGCCGGAGCCAGGCTCTGCAATTGTGAACGTCCTGGGGTTGCTCCCACCTAAAAGGGTCCAGGAACAAAAGCTCTTGCTGCTCTTCAAGTAGCCAGGCAACCCCATTCACAGCCCCACAATCGCTGATGCTGTCTCTTTCGTGAGACTCCCAAACTCCAAGACTAGCTGCCTGGGACGATGAATAGAGCTGAATCGCAGCCCAGGAATTGCGAATGTCCCGAGATTCCTCCCAACCCAAAGGGGCCCGGACCAAAAGCTCTTGCTGCTCTTCAAGTAGCCAGGCAACCCCATTCACAGCCCCACAAACGCTGACGCTGTCTCTTTCTCTGGCCTCCCAAACTCCAAGACTAGCTGCCTGGGAAGCTGAGTACAGTCGGAGCCAGGCTCAGCAATTGGGACCGTCCTGGTATTGCTCTCACCTCAAAGGGTCCAGGACCAAAAGCTCTTGCTGCTCTTCAAGTAGCCAGGCAAACCCATTCACAGCCCCACAAACGCTGCCGCTGTCTCTTTCGTGAGCCTCCCAAACTCCAAGACTAGCTGCCTGGGACGCTGAGTACAGCCGGAGCCAGGCTCAGCAATTGCGACCGTCCCGGGATTCCTCCCACCCCAAAGGTGGCAGGACAAAAAGCTCTTGCTGCTCTTCAAGTAGCCAGGCAACCCCATTCTCAGCCCCACAAACGCTGACGCTGTCTCTTTTGTGAGCCTCCCAAACTCCAAGACTATCTGCCTGGGACGCTGAGCACAGCCGGAGCCACGCTCAGCGATTCCGACCGTCCCGGGATTCCTCCCACCCCAAAGGGGCCAGGACCAAAAGCTCTTGCTGCTCTTCAAGTAGCCAGGCAACCCCATTCACAGCCCCACAAACCCTGACGCTGTCTCTTTCGTGAGCCTCCCAAACTCCAAGACTAGCTGCCTGGGACACTGAGTGCAGCCGGAGCCAGGCTCAGCGATTGCGACCGTCCCGGGATTCCTCCCACCCCAAAGGGGCCAGGACCAAAAGCTCTTGCTGCTCTTCAAGTAGCCAGGCAACCCCATTCACAGCCCCACAAACGCTGACGCTGTCTCTTTCGTGAGCCTCCCAAACTCCCAGACTAGCTGCCTGGGCCGCTGAGTACAGCTGGAGCCAGGCTCAGCGATTGCGAACGTCCTGGGGTTGCTCTCACCCCAAAGGGGCCAGGACCAAAAGTTCTTGCTGCTCTTCAAGTAGCCAGGCAACCCCATTCACAGCCACACAAACGCTGACGCTGCCTCTTTCGTGAGCCTCCAAAACTCTAATACTAACTGCCTGGGACAGTGAGTACAGCCGGAGCCAGGCTCAGCAATTGCTAACGTCCTGGGGTTGCTCCCACCCCAAAGGGGCCAGGACCAAAAGCTCTTGCTGCTCTTCAAGTAGCCAGGCAACCCCATTCACAGCCCCACAAACGCTGACGCTGTCTCTTTCGTGAGCCTCCCAAACTCCAAGACTATCTGCCTGAGACGTTGAGTAGAGCTGAATCGCAGCCGAGGAATTGCGACCGACCCGAGATTCCTCCCACACCAAAGGTGCAAAGACCAAAAGCTCTTGCTGCTCTTCAAGTAGCCAGGCAACGCCATTCACAGCCCCACAAACGCTGACGCTGTCTCTTTTGTGAGCCTCCCAAACTCCAAGACTAGCTGCCTGGGCCGCTGAGTACAGCCGGAGCCAGGCTCAGCAATTGCGACCGTCCCGGGATTCCTCCCACCCTAAAGGGGCCAGCACCAAAAGCTCTTGCTGCTCTTCAAGTAGCCAGGCAACCCCATTCACAGCCCCACAAACGCTGATGCTGTCTCTTTCGTGAGCCTCCCAAACTCCAAGACTAGCTGCCTGGGACGCTGAGTACAGCCGGAGCCAGGCTCAGCAATTGCGACCGCCCCAGGATTCCTCCCACCCCAAAGGGGCCAGGACCAAAAGCTCTTGCTGCTCTTCAAGTAGCCAGGCAACCCCATTCACAGCTCCACAAACGCTGATGCTGTCTCTTTCGTGAGCCTCCCAAACTCCAAGACTAGCTGCCTGGGACGCTGAGTACAGCTGGAGCCAGGCTCAACGATTGCGAACGTCCTGGGGTTGCTCCGACCCCAAAGGGGCCAGGACCAAAACCTCTTGCTGCTCTTCAAGTAGCCAGGCAACCCCATTCACTGCCCCACAAACGGTGA
This sequence comes from Platalea leucorodia, assembly GCF_965183815.1. Classification (NCBI taxonomy): domain Eukaryota; kingdom Metazoa; phylum Chordata; class Aves; order Pelecaniformes; family Threskiornithidae; genus Platalea; species Platalea leucorodia. The sequence goes on from NW_028121260.1 coordinate 69,254, forward strand.
CGCTGTCTCTTTCGTGAGACTCCCAAACTCCAAGACTAGCTGCCTGGGACGATGAATAGAGCTGAATCGCAGCCCAGGAATTGCGAATGTCCCGAGATTCCTCCCACCCCAAAGGGGCCCGGACCAAAAGCTCTTGCTGCTCTTCAAGTAGCCAGGCAACCCCATTCACAGCCCCACAAACGCTGACGCTGTCTCTTTCTCTGGCCTCCCAAACTCCAAGACTAGCTGCCTGGGACGCTGAGTACAGTCGGAGCCAGGCTCAGCAATTGGGACCGTCCTGGTATTGCTCTCACCTCAAAGGGTCCAGGACCAAAAGCTCTTGCTGCTCTTCAAGTAGCCAGGCAAACCCATTCACAGCCACACAAACGCTGACGCTGTCTCTTTCGTGAGCCTCCCAAACTCCAAGACTATCTGCCTGGGACGCTGAGTACAGCCGGAGCCAGGCTCAGCAATTGCGACCGTCCCGGGATTCCTCCCACCCCAAAGGTGGCAGGACAAAAAGCTCTTGCTGCTCTTCAAGTAGCCAGGCAAACCCATTCACAGCCCCACAAACGCTGACGCTGGCTCTTTTGTGAGCCTCCCAAACTCCAAGACTATCTGCCTGGGACGCTGAGCACAGCCGGAGCCACGCTCAGCGATTCCGACCGTCCCGGTATTCCTCCCACCCCAAAGGGGCCAGGACCAAAAGCTCTTGCTGCTCTTCAAGTAGCCAGGCAACCCCATTCACAGCCCCACAAACCCTGACGCTGTCTCTTTCGTGAGCCTCCCAAACACCAATACTAGCTGCCTGGGACACTGAGAGCAGCCGGAACCAGGCTCAGCGATTGCGACCGTCCCGGGATTCCTCCCACCCCAAAGGGGCCAGGACCAAAAGCTCTTGCTGCTCTTCAAGTAGCGAGGCAACCCCATTCACAGCCCCACAAACGCTGACGCTGTCTCTTTCGTGAGCCTCCCAAACTCCAAGACTAGCTGCCTGGGCCGCTGAGTACAGCTGGAGCCAGGCTCAGCGATTGCGAACGTCCTGGGGTTGTTCCGACCCCAAAGGGGCCAGGACCAAAAGTTCTTGCTGCTCTTCAAGTAGCCAGGCAACCCCATTCACAGCCCCACAAACGCTGACGATGTCTCTTTTGTGAGACTCCCTGACTCCAAGACTAGCTGCCTAGGAAGCTGAGTACAGCCGGAGCCAGGCTCAGCAATTGCTAACGTCCTGGGGTTGCTCCCACCCCAAAGGGGCCAGGACCAAAAGCTCTTGCTGCTCTTCAAGTAGCCAGGCAACCCCATTCACAGCCCCACAAACACTGACGCTGTCTCTTTCGTGAGCCTCCCAAACTCCAAGACTAGCTGCCTGGGACGCTGAGTACAGCCGGAGCCAGGCTCAGCGATTGCGAATTTCCCGGGATTCCTCCCACCCCAAAGGGGCCAGGACCAAAAGCTCTTGCTGCTCTTCAAGTAGCCAGGCAACCCCATTCACAGCCCCACAAACGCTGACGCTGTCTCTTTCGGGAGCCTCCCTGACTCCAGTACAATCTGCCTGGGACGCTGAGTAGAGCTGAATTGCAGCCCAGGAATTGCGACCGTCCCGAGATTCCTCCCACACCAAAGGTGCAAGGACCAAAAGCTCTTGCTGCTCTTCAAGTAGCCAGGCAACCCCATTCACAGCCCCACAAATGCTGCCGCTGTCTCTTTCGTGAGCCTCCCAAACTCCAAGACTAGCTGCCTGGGACGCTGAGTACAGCCGAAGCCAGGCTCAGCAGTTGCGAACGTCCCGGGATTCCTCCCACCCCAAAGGGGCCAGGACCAAAAGCTCTTGCTGCTCTTCAAGTAGCCAGGCAACCCCATTCACAGCCCCAAAAACACTGCTGCTTTCTCTTTCGTGAGCCTCCCAAACTCCAAGACTACTTGCTTGGCCTGCTGAGTAAACCAGGAGCTAGGCTCAGCAGTTGCGAACGTCCCGAGATTCCTCCCACCCCAAAGGGGCCAGGACCAAAAGCTCTTGCTGCTCTTCAAGTAGCCAGGCAACCCCATTCACAGCCCCACAAACGCTGATGCTGTCTCTTTCGTGAGCCTCCCAAACTCCAAGACAATCTGCCTGGGACGCTGAGTACAGCTGGAGCCAGGCTCAGCAGTTGCGAACGTCGTGAGATTCCTCCCACCCCAAAGGGGCCAGGACCAAAAGCTCTTGCTGCTCTTGAAGTAGCCAGGCAACCCCATTCACAGCCACACAAACGCTGACGCTGCCTCTTTCGTGAGCCTCCCAAACTCCAAGACTAGCTGCCTGGGACGCTGAGTGCAGCCGGATCCAGGCTCAGCGATTGCGAATGTCCCGGGATTCCTCCCACCCCAAAGGGGCCAGGACCAAAAGCTCTTGCTGCTCTTCAAGTAGCCAGGCAACCCCATTCACAGCCCCACAAACGCTGACGCTGTCTCTTTCGTGAGCCTCCCAAACTCCAGTATTAGCTGCGTGGGACCCTCAGTAAAGCCGGAGCCAGGCTCAGCAATTGCGACCGTCCCAGGATTCCTCCCACACCAAAGGGTCCAGGACCCAAAGCTCTTGCTGCTCTTCAAGTAGCCAGGCAACCCCATTCACAGCCCCACAAACGCTGATGCTGTCTCTTTCGTGAGCCTCCCAAACTCCAAGACTAGCTGCCTGGGACGCTGAGTACAGCCGGAGCCAGGCTCAGCAATTGCGACCGTCCCAGGATTCCTCCCACCCCAAAGGGGCCAGGACCAAAAGCTCTTGCTGCTCTTCAAGTAGTCAGGCAACCCCATTCACAGCCCCACAAACGCTGACGCTGTCTCTTTCGTGAGCCTCCCAAACTCCAAGACTAGCTGCCTGGGACGATGAATAGAGCTGAATCGCAGCCAGGGAATTGCGAATGTCCCGGTATACCTCCCACCCCAAAGGGGCCAGGACCAAAAGCTCTTGCTGCTCTTCAAGTAGCCAGGCAACCCCATTCACAGCCCCACAAACGCTGACGATGTCTCTTTTGTGAGCCTCCCAAACTCCAAGACTAGCTGCCTGGGAAGCTGAGTACAGCCGGAGCCAGGCTCAGCAATTGCTAACGTCCTGGGGTTGCTCCCACCCCAAAGGTGGCAGGACCAAAAGCTCTTGCTGCTCTTCAAGTAGCCAGGCAAGCCCATTCACAGCCCCACAAACCCTGACGCTGTCTCTTTCGTGAGCCTCCCCAACTCCAAGACTAGCTGCCTGGGACGCTGCGTACAGCCATAGCCAGGCTCAGCAATTGCAAACATCCCGAGATTCCTCCCACCCCAAAGGGGCCAGGACCAAAAGCTCTTGCTGCTCTTCAAGTAGCCAGGCAACCCCATTCACAGCCCCACAAACGCTGACGCTGTCTCTTTCGTGAGCCTCCCAAACTCCAAGACTAGCTGCCTGGGACGCTGAGTACAGCTGGAGCCAGGCTCAACGATTGCGAACGTCCTGGGGTTGCTCCGACCCCAAAGGGGCCAGGACCAAAACCTCTTGCTGCTCTTCAAGTAGCCAGGCAACCCCATTCACTGCCCCACAAACGGTGACGCTGTCTCTTTCGTGAGACTCCCAAACTCCAAGACTAGCTGCCTGGGACGATGAATAGAGCTGAATCGCAGCCCAGGAATTGCGAATGTCCCGAGATTCCTCCCACCCCAAAGGGGCCCGGACCAAAAGCTCTTGCTGCTCTTCAAGTAGCCAGGCAACCCCATTCACAGCCCCACAAACGCTGACGCTGTCTCTTTCTCTGGCCTCCCAAACTCCAAGACTAGCTGCCTGGGACGCTGAGTACAGTCGGAGCCAGGCTCAGCAATTGGGACCGTCCTGGTATTGCTCTCACCTCAAAGGGTCCAGGACCAAAAGCTCTTGCTGCTCTTCAAGTAGCCAGGCAAACCCATTCACAGCCACACAAACGCTGACGCTGTCTCTTTCGTGAGCCTCCCAAACTCCAAGACTATCTGCCTGGGACGCTGAGTACAGCCGGAGCCAGGCTCAGCAATTGCGAACGTCCCGGGATTCCTCCCACCCCAAAGGTGGCAGGACAAAAAGCTCTTGCTGCTCTTCAAGTAGCCAGGCAAACCCATTCACAGCCCCACAAACGCTGACGCTGGCTCTTTTGTGAGCCTCCCAAACTCCAAGACTATCTGCCTGGGACGCTGAGCACAGCCGGAGCCACGCTCAGCGATTCCGACCGTCCCGGTATTCCTCCCACCCCAAAGGGGCCAGGACCAAAAGCTCTTGCTGCTCTTCAAGTAGCCAGGCAACACCATTCACAGCCCCACAAACCCTGACGCTGTCTCTTTCGTGAGCCTCCCAAACACCAATACTAGCTGCCTGGGACACTGAGAGCAGCCGGAACCAGGCTCAGCGATTGCGACCGTCCCGGGATTCCTCCCACCCCAAAGGGGCCAGGACCAAAAGCTCTTGCTGCTCTTCAAGTAGCGAGGCAACCCCATTCACAGCCCCACAAACGCTGACGCTGTCTCTTTCGTGAGCCTCCCAAACTCCAAGACTAGCTGCCTGGGCCGCTGAGTACAGCTGGAGCCAGGCTCAGCGATTGCGAACGTCCTGGGGTTGTTCCGACCCCAAAGGGGCCAGGACCAAAAGTTCTTGCTGCTCTTCAAGTAGCCAGGCAACCCCATTCACAGCCCCACAAACGCTGACGATGTCTCTTTTGTGAGACTCCCTGACTCCAAGACTAGCTGCCTAGGAAGCTGAGTACAGCCGGAGCCAGGCACAGCAATTGCTAACGTCCTGGGGTTGCTCCCACCCCAAAGGGGCCAGGACCAAAAGCTCTTGCTGCTCTTCAAGTAGCCAGGCAACCCCATTCACAGCCCCACAAACACTGACGCTGTCTCTTTCGTGAGCCTCCCAAACTCCAAGACTAGCTGCCTGGGACGCTGAGTACAGCCGGAGCCAGGCTCAGCGATTGCGAATTTCCCGGGATTCCTCCCACCCCAAAGGGGCCAGGACCAAAAGCTCTTGCTGCTCTTCAAGTAGCCAGGCAACCCCATTCACAGCCCCACAAACGCTGACGCTGTCTCTTTCGGGAGCCTCCCTGACTCCAGTACAATCTGCCTGGGACGCTGAGTAGAGCTGAATTGCAGCCCAGGAATTGCGACCGTCCCGAGATTCCTCCCACACCAAAGGTGCAAGGACCAAAAGCTCTTGCTGCTCTTCAAGTAGCCAGGCAACCCCATTCACAGCCCCACAAATGCTGCCGCTGTCTCTTTCGTGAGCCTCCCAAACTCCAAGACTAGCTGCCTGGGACGCTGAGTACAGCCGAAGCCAGGCTCAGCAGTTGCGAACGTCCCGGGATACGTCCCACCCCAAAGGGGCCAGGACGAAAAGCTCTTGCTGCTCTTCAAGTAGCCAGGCAACCCCATTCACAGCCCCAAAAACACTGCTGCTTTCTCTTTCGTGAGCCTCCCAAACTCCAAGACTACTTGCTTGGCCTGCTGAGTAAACCAGGAGCTAGGCTCAGCAGTTGCGAACGTCCCGAGATTCCTCCCACCCCAAAGGGGCCAGGACCAAAAGCTCTTGCTGCTCTTCAAGTAGCCAGGTAACACCATTCACAGCCCCACAAACGCTGATGCTGTCTCTTTCGTGAGCCTCCCAAACTCCAAGACTAGCTGCCTGGGACGCTGAGTGCAGCCAGAACCAGGCTCAGCGATTGCGACCGTCCCGGGATTCCTCCCACCCCAAAGGGGCCAGGACCAAAAGCTCTTGCTGCTCTTCAAGTAGCCAGGCAACCCCATTCACAGCCCCACAAACGCTGATGCTGTCTCTTTCGTGAGCCTCCCAAACTCCAAGACAATCTGCCTGGGACGCTGAGTACAGCTGGAGCCAGGCTCAGCAGTTGCGAACGTCGTGAGATTCCTCCCACCCCAAAGGGGCCAGGACCAAAAGCTCTTGCTGCTCTTCAAGTAGCCAGGCAACCCCATTCACAGCCCCACAAACGCTGACGCTGCCTCTTTCGTGAGCCTCCCAAACTCCAAGACTAGCTGCCTGGGACGCTGAGTGCAGCCGGATCCAGGCTCAGCAATTGCGAATGTCCCGGGATTCCTCCCACCCCAAAGGGGCCAGGACCAAAAGCTCTTGCTGCTCTTCAAGTAGCCAGGCAACCCCATTCACAGCCACACAAACGCTGACGCTGTCTCTTTCGTGAGCCTCCCAAACTCCTGTAATAGCTGCCTGGGACGCTGAGTACAGCCGGAGCCGGGCTCAGCAATTGCGACCGTCCCAGGATTCCTCCCACCCCAAAGGGGCCAGGACCAAAAGCTCTTGCTGCTCTTCAAGTAGCCAGGCAACCCCATTCACAGCCCCACAAATGCTGCCGCTGTCTCTTTCGTGAGCCTCCCAAACTCCAAGACTATCTGCCTGGGACGCTGCGTAAGCCATAGCCAGGCTCAGCAATTGCAAACATCCCGAGATTCCTCCCACCCCAAAGGGGCCAGGACCAAAAGCTCTTGCTGCTCTTCAAGTAGCCAGGCAACCCCATTCACAGCCCCACAAACGCTGATGCTGTCTCTTTCGTGAGCCTCCCAAACTCCAAGACTAGCTGCCTGGGACGCTGAGTGCAGCCGGAGCCAGGCTCAGCGATTGCGAATGTCCCGGGATTCCTCCCACCCCAAAGGGGCCAGGACCAAAAGCTCTTGCTGCTCTTCAAGTAGCCAGGCAACCCCATTCACAGCCCCACAAACGCTGACGCTGTCTCTTTCGTGAGCCTCCCAAACTCCAGTATTAGCTGCGTGGGACGCTGAGTAAAGCCGGAGCCAGGCTCAGCAATTGCGACCGTCCCGAGATTCCTCCCACCCCAAAGGGGCCAGGACCAAAAGCTCTTGCTGCTCTTCAAGTAGCCAGGCAACCCCATTCACAGCCCCACAAACGCTGATGCTGTCTCTTTCGTGAGCCTCCCAAACTCCAAGACTAGCTGCCTGGGACGCTGAGTACAGCCGGAGCCAGGCTCAGCAATTGCGACCGTCCCAGGATTCCTCCCACCCCAAAGGGGCCAGGACCAAAAGCTCTTGCTTCTCTTCAAGTAGACAGGCAACCCCATTCACAGCCCCACAAACGCTGACGCTGTCTCTTTCGTGAGCCTCCCAAACTCCAAGAGTATCTGCCTGGGACGATGAATAGAGCTGAATCGCAGCCAGGGAATTGCGAATGTCCCGAGATTCCTCCCACCCCAAAGGTGCCAGGACCAAAAGCTCTTGCTGCTCTTCAAGTAGCCAGGCAACCCCATTCACAGCCCCACAAACGCTGACGCTGCCTCTTTCGTGAGCCTCCAAAACTCTAATACTAGCTGCCTGGGACAGTGAGTACAGCCGGAGCCAGGCTCAGTAATTGCGACCGTCCCGGGATTGCTCCGACCCCAAAGGGGCCAGGACCAAAAGCTCTTGCTGCTCTTCAAGTAGCCAGGCAACCCCATTCACAGCCCCACAAACGCTGACGCTGTCTCTTTCGTGAGCCTCCCAAACTCCAAGACTAGCTGCCTGGGACGCTGAATACAGCCGGAGCCAGGCTCTGCAATTGTGAACGTCCTGGGGTTGCTCCCACCTAAAAGGGTCCAGGAACAAAAGCTCTTGCTGCTCTTCAAGTAGCCAGGCAACCCCATTCACAGCCCCACAATCGCTGATGCTGTCTCTTTCGTGAGACTCCCAAACTCCAAGACTAGCTGCCTGGGACGATGAATAGAGCTGAATCGCAGCCCAGGAATTGCGAATGTCCCGAGATTCCTCCCAACCCAAAGGGGCCCGGACCAAAAGCTCTTGCTGCTCTTCAAGTAGCCAGGCAACCCCATTCACAGCCCCACAAACGCTGACGCTGTCTCTTTCTCTGGCCTCCCAAACTCCAAGACTAGCTGCCTGGGAAGCTGAGTACAGTCGGAGCCAGGCTCAGCAATTGGGACCGTCCTGGTATTGCTCTCACCTCAAAGGGTCCAGGACCAAAAGCTCTTGCTGCTCTTCAAGTAGCCAGGCAAACCCATTCACAGCCCCACAAACGCTGCCGCTGTCTCTTTCGTGAGCCTCCCAAACTCCAAGACTAGCTGCCTGGGACGCTGAGTACAGCCGGAGCCAGGCTCAGCAATTGCGACCGTCCCGGGATTCCTCCCACCCCAAAGGTGGCAGGACAAAAAGCTCTTGCTGCTCTTCAAGTAGCCAGGCAACCCCATTCTCAGCCCCACAAACGCTGACGCTGTCTCTTTTGTGAGCCTCCCAAACTCCAAGACTATCTGCCTGGGACGCTGAGCACAGCCGGAGCCACGCTCAGCGATTCCGACCGTCCCGGGATTCCTCCCACCCCAAAGGGGCCAGGACCAAAAGCTCTTGCTGCTCTTCAAGTAGCCAGGCAACCCCATTCACAGCCCCACAAACCCTGACGCTGTCTCTTTCGTGAGCCTCCCAAACACCAATACTAGCTGCCTGGGACACTGAGTGCAGCCGGAGCCAGGCTCAGCGATTGCGACCGTCCCGGGATTCCTCCCACCCCAAAGGGGCCAGGACCAAAAGCTCTTGCTGCTCTTCAAGTAGCCAGGCAACCCCATTCACAGCCCCACAAACGCTGACGCTGTCTCTTTCGTGAGCCTCCCAAACTCCCAGACTAGCTGCCTGGGCCGCTGAGTACAGCTGGAGCCAGGCTCAGCGATTGCGAACGTCCTGGGGTTGCTCCGACCCCAAAGGGGCCAGGACCAAAAGTTCTTGCTGCTCTTCAAGTAGCCAGGCAACCCCATTCACAGCCACACAAACGCTGACGCTGCCTCTTTCGTGAGCCTCCAAAACTCTAATACTAACTGCCTGGGACAGTGAGTACAGCCGGAGCCAGGCTCAGCAATTGCTAACGTCCTGGGGTTGCTCCCACCCCAAAGGGGCCAGGACCAAAAGCTCTTGCTGCTCTTCAAGTAGCCAGGCAACCCCATTCACAGCCCCACAAACGCTGACGCTGTCTCTTTCGTGAGCCTCCCAAACTCCAAGACTATCTGCCTGAGACGTTGAGTAGAGCTGAATCGCAGCCGAGGAATTGCGACCGACCCGAGATTCCTCCCACACCAAAGGTGCAAAGACCAAAAGCTCTTGCTGCTCTTCAAGTAGCCAGGCAACCCCATTCACAGCCCCACAAACACTGACGCTGTCTCTTTCGTGAGCCTCCCAAACTCCAAGACTAGCTGCCTGGGACGCTGCGTACAGCCATAGCCAGGCTCAGCAATTGCAAAAGTCCCTGGATTCCTCCCACCCCAAAGGGGCCAGGACCAAAAGCTCTTGCTGCTCTTCAAGTAGCCAGGCAACCCCATTCACAGCCCCACAAACGCTGACGCTGTCTCTTTCGTGAGCCTCCCAAACTCCAAGACTAGCTGCCTGGGACGCTGAGTACAGTCGGAGCCAGGCTCAGCGATTGCGAACGTCCTGGGGTTGCTCCGACCCCAAAGGGGCCAGGACCAAAAGCTCTTGCTGCTCTTCAAGTAGCCAGGCAACCCCATTCACTGCCCCACAAACGCTGACGCTGTCTCTTTCGTGAGCCTCCCAAACTCCAAGACTAGCTGCCTGGGACGCTGAGTACAGGCGGAGCCAGGCTCTGCAATTGTGAACGTCCTGGGGTTGCTCCCACCTAAAAGGGTCCAGGACCAAAAGCTCTTGCTGCTCTTCAAGTAGCCAGGCAAGCCCATTCACAGCCCCACAAACCCTGACGCTGTCTCTTTCTCTGGCCTCCCAAACTCCAAGACTAGCTGCCTGGGAAACTGATTACATCCGGAGCCAGGCTCAGCAATTGCGAACTTCCGGGATTGCTCCCACCCCAAAGGGGCCAGGACCAAAAGCTCTTGCTGCTCTTCAAGTAGCCAGGCAACCCCATTCACAGCCCCACAAACGCTGACGCTGTCTCTTTCGTGAGCCTCCCAAACTCCAAGACTATCTGCCTGGGACGATGAATAGAGCTGAATCGCAGCCCAGGAATTGCGAATGTCCCGGGATTCCTCCCACCCCAAAGGGGCCAGGACCAAAAGCTCTTGCTGCTCTTCAAGTAGCCAGGCAACCCCATTCACAGCCCCACAAACGCTGACGCTGTCTTTCGTGAGCCTCCCAAACTCCAGTACTAGATGCCTGGGACGCTGAGTACAGCCGGAGCCAGGCTCAGCGATTGCGAACGTCCCAGGATTCCTCCCACCCCAAAGGGGCCAGGACCAAAGCTCTTGCTGCTCTTCAAGTAGCCAGGCAACGCCATTCACAGCCCCACAATCGCTGACGCTGCCTCTTTCGTGAGCCTCCCAAACTCCTGTACTATCTGCCTGGGACGATGAATAGAGCTGAATCGCACCCCAGGAACTGCTACCGTCCCGGGATTCCTCCCACCCCAAAGGGGCCAGGACCAAAAGCTCTTGCTGCTCTTCAAGTAGCCAGGCAACGCCATTCACAGCCCCACAAACCCTGACGCTGTCTCTTTCGTGAGCCTCCCAAACTCCAAGACTAGCTGCCTGGGACGCTGAGTACAGCCAGAACCAGGCTCAGCAATTGCGAACGTCCCGGGATTCCTCCCACCCCAAAGGGGCCAGGACCAAAAGCTCTTGCTGCTCTTCAAGTAGACAGGCAACCCCATTCACAGCCCCACAAACGCTGACGCTGTCTCTTTCGTGAGCCTCCCAAACTCCAAGACTAGCTGCCTGGGACGATGAATAGAGCTGAATCGCAGCCCAGGAATTGCGAATGTCCCGACATTCCTCCCACCTCAAAGGGGCCAGGACCAAAAGCTCTTGCTGCTCTTCAAGTAGCCAGGCAACCCCATTCTCAGCCCCACAAACGCTGACGCTGTCTCTTTCTGGAGCCTCCCAAACACCAATACTAGCTGCCTGGGACACTGAGAGCAGCCGGAACCAGGCTCAGCGATTGCGACCGTCCCGGGATTCCTCCCACCCCAAAGGGGCCAGGACCAAAAGCTCTTGCTGCTCTTCAAGTAGCGAGGCAACCCCATTCACAGCCCCACAAACGCTGACGCTGTCTCTTTCGTGAGCCTCCCAATCTCCAAGACTAGCTGCCTGGGACGTTGAGTACAGCCGGAGCCAGGCTCAGCAATTGCGACCGTCCCAGGATTCCTCCCACCCCAAAGGGGCCAGGACCAAAAGCTCTTGCTGCTCTTCAAGTAGCCAGGCAACCCCATTCACAGCCCCACAGACACTGCTGCTGTCTCTTTCGTGAGCCTCCCAAACTCCTGTACTATCTGCATGGGACGTTGAATAGAGCTGAATCGCAGCCCAGGAATTGCGAATGTCCCGATATTCCTCCCACCTCAAAGGGGCCAGGACCAAAAGCTCTTGCTGCTCTTCAAGTAGCCAGGCAACCCCATTCACAGCCCCACAAACGCTGACGCTGTCTCTTTCGTGAGCCTCCCAAACTCCAAGACTAGCTGCCTGGGACGCTGAGTACAGCTGGAGCCAGGCTCAGCAATTGCGAACGTCCTGGGGTTGCTCCCACCCCAAAGGGGCCAGGACCAAAAGCTCTTGCTGCTCTTCAAGTAGCCAGGCAACGCCATTCACAGCCCCACAATCGCTGACGCTGTCTCTTTCGTGAGCCTCCCAAACTCCAAGACTAGCTGCCTGGGACGATGAATAGAGCTGAATCGCAGCCCAGGAATTGCGAATGTCCCGAGATTCCTCCCACCCCAAAGGGGCCCGGACCAAAGGCTCTTGCTGCTCTTCAAGTAGCCAGGCAATCCCATTCACAGCCACACAAACGCTGACGCTGTCTCTTTCTCTGGCCTTCCAAACTCCAAGACTAACTGCCTGAGACGTTGAGTAAAGTTGAATCGCAGCCCAGGAATTCCGACCGTCCCGAGATTCCTCCCACACAAAAGTTGCAAAGACCAAAAGCTCTTGCTGCTCTTCAAGTAGCCAGGCAACGCCATTCACAGCCCCACAAACGCTGACGCTGTCTCTTTTGTGAGCCTCCCAAACTCCAAGACTAGCTGCCTGGGCCGCTGAGTACAGCCGGAGCCAGGCTCAGCAATTGCGACCGTCCCGGGATTCCTCCCACCCTAAAGGGGCCAGCACCAAAAGCTCTTGCTGCTCTTCAAGTAGCCAGGCAACCCCATTCACAGCCCCACAAACGCTGACGCTGTCTCTTTCGTGAGCCTCCCAAACTCCAAGACTAGCTGCCTGGGACGCTGAGTGCAGCCGGAGCCAGGCTCAGCGATTGCGAATGTCCCGGGATTGCTCCCACCCCAAAGGGGCCAGGACCAAAAGCTCTTGCTGCTCTTCAAGTAGCCAGGCAACCCCATTCACAGCCCCACAAACGCTGACGCTGTCTCTTTCGTGAGCCTCCCAAACTCCAAGACTAGCTGCCTGGGACGATGAATAGAGCTGAATCGCAGCCCAGGAATTGCGAATGTCCCGAGATTCCTCCCACCCCAAAGGGGCCCGGACCAAAGGCTCTTGCTGCTCTTCAAGTAGCCAGGCAATCCCATTCACAGCCACACAAACGCTGACGCTGTCTCTTTCTCTGGCCTCCCAAACTCCAAGACTATCTGCCTGAGACGTTGAGTAGAGTTGAATAGCAGCCCAGGAATTGCGACCGTCCCGAGATTCCTCCCACACCAAAGGTGCAAAGACCAAAAGCTCTTGCTGCTCTTCAAGTAGCCAGGCAACGCCATTCACAGCCCCACAAACGCTGACGCTGTCTCTTTTGTGAGCCTCCCAAACTCCAAGACTAGCTGCCTGGGCCGCTGAGTACAGCCGGAGCCAGGCTCAGCAATTGCGACCGTCCCGGGATTCCTCCCACCCTAAAGGGGCCAGCACCAAGAGCTCTTGCTGCTCTTCAAGTAGCCAGGCAACCCCATTCACAGCCCCACAAACGCTGATGCTGTCTCTTTCGTGAGCCTCCCAAACTCCAAGACTAGCTGCCTGGGACGCTGAGTGCAGCCGGAGCCAGGCTCAGCGATTGCGAATGTCCCGGGATTCCTCCCACCCCAAAGGGGCCAGGACCAAAAGCTCTTGCTGCTCTTCAAGTAGCCAGGCAACCCCATTCACAGCCCCACAAACGCTGACGCTGTCTCTTTCGTGAGCCTCCCAAACTCCAAGACTAGCTGCCTGGGACGATGAATAGAGCTGAATCGCAGCCCAGGAATTGCGAATGTCCCGAGATTCCTCCCACCCCAAAGGGGCCAGGACCAAAAGCTCTTGCTGCTCTTCAAGTAGCCAGGCAACCCCATTCACAGTCCCACAAACGCTGACGATGTCTCTTTTGTGAGACCCCCTGACTCCAGAACTAGCTGCCTGGGAAGCTGAGTACAGCCGGAGCCAGGCTCAGCAATTGCTAACGTCCCGGGATTCCTCCCACCCCAAAGGGGCCAGGACCAAAAGCTCTTGCTGCTCTTCAAGTAGCCAGGCAACCCCATTCACAGCCCCACAAACGCTGACGCTGTCTCTTTCGTGACCCTCCCAAACTCCAAGACTAGCTGCCTGGGCCGCTGAGTACAGCCGGAGCCAGGCTCAGCAATTGCGACCGTCCCAGGATTCCTCCCACCCCAAAGGGGCCAGGACCAAAAGCTCTTGCTGCTCTTCAAGTAGCCAGACAACGCCATTCACAGCCCCACAATCGCTGACGCTGCCTCTTTCGTGAGCCTCCCAAAATCCTGTACTATCTGCCTGGGACGATGAATAGAGCTGAATCGCACCCGAGGAACTACGACCGTCCAGGGATTCCTCCCACCCCAAAGGGGCCAGGACCAAAAGCTCTTGCTGCTCTTCAAGTAGCCAGGCAACGCCATTCACAGCCCCACAAACGCTGACGCTGTCTCTTTTGTGAGCCTCCCAAACTCCAAGACTAGCTGCCTGGGACGCTGAGTACAGCCGGAGCCAGGCTCAGCAATTGCGACCGTCCCAGGATTCCTCCCACCCCAAAGGGGCCAGGACCAAAAGCTCTTGCTGCTCTTCAAGTAGCCAGGCAACCCCATTCACAGCCCCACAAACGCTGATGCTGTCTCTTTCTGTGGCCTCCCAAACTCCAAGACTAGCTGCCTGGGACACTGAGTACAGCCGGAGCCAGGCTCAGCAATTGCGAACGTCCCGTGATTCCTCCCACCCCAAAGGGGCCAGGACCAAAAGCTCTTGCTGCTCTTCAAGTAGCCAGGCAACCCCATTCACAGCCCCACAAACGCTGATGCTGTCTCTTTCGTGAGCCTCCCAAACTCCAAGACTAGCTGCCTGGGACGCTGAGTGCAGCCGGAGCCAGGCTCAGCAAATGCGACCGTCCCGGGATTCCTCCCACCCCAAAGGGGCCAGGACCAAAAGCTCTTGCTGCTCTTCAAGTAGCCAGGCAACCCCATTCACAGCCCCACAAACGCTGACGCTGTCTCTTTCGTGAGCCTCCCAAACTCCAAGACTAGCTGCCTGGGACGATGAATAGAGCTGAATCGCAGCCCAGGAATTGCGAATGTCCCGAGATTCCTCCCACGCCAAAGGGGCCCGGACCAAAGGCTCTTGCTGCTCTTCAAGTAGCCAGGCAATCCCATTCACAGCCCCACAGACGCTGACGCTGTCTCTTTCTCTGGCCTCCCAAACTCCAAGACTATCTGCCTGAGACGTTGAGTAGAGTTGAATAGCAGCCCAGGAATTGCGACCGTCCCGAGATTCCTCCCACACCAAAGGTGCAAAGACCAAAAGCTCTTGCTGCTCTTCAAGTAGCCAGGCAACGCCATTCACAGCCCCACAAACGCTGACGCTGTCTCTTTTGTGAGCCTCCCAAACTCCAAGACTAGCTGCCTGGGCCGCTGAGTACAGCCGGAGCCAGGCTCAGCAATTGCGACCGTCCCGGGATTCCTCCCACCCTAAAGGGGCCAGCACCAAAAGCTCTTGCTGCTCTTCAAGTAGCCAGGCAACCCCATTCACAGCCCCACAAACGCTGATGCTGTCTCTTTCGTGAGCCTCCCAAACTCCAAGACTAGCTGCCTGGGACACTGAGTACAGCCGGAGCCAGGCTCAGCAATTGCGACCGTCCCAGGATTCCTCCCACCCCAAAGGGGCCAGGACCAAAAGCTCTTGCTGCTCTTCAAGTAGCCAGGCAACCCCATTCACAGCCCCACAGACACTGCTGCTGTCTCTTTCGTGAGCCTCCCAAACTCCTGTACTATCTGCATGGGACGTTGAATAGAGCTGAATCGCAGCCCAGGAATTGCGAATGTCCCGGGATTCCTCCCACACCAAAGGTGCAAATACCAAAAGCTCTTGCTGCTCTTCAAGTAGCCAGGCAACGCCATTCACAGCCCCACAAACGCTGACGCTGTCTCTTTTGTGAGCCTCCCAAACTCCAAGACTAGCTGCCTGGGACACTGAGTACAGCCGGAGCCAGGCTCAGCAATTGCTAACGTCCTGGGGTTGCTCCCACCCCAAAGGGGCCCGGACCAAAAGCTCTTGCTGCTCTTCAAGTAGCCAGGCAAACCCATTCACAGCCCCACAAACGCTGACGCTGTCTCTTTCGTCAGCCTCCCAAACTCCAAGACTATCTGCCTGGGCCGCTGAGTACAGCCGGAGCCAGGCTCAGGAATTGCGACCGTCCCGGGATTCCTCCCACCCCAAAGGGGCCAGGACCAAAAGCTCTTGCTGCTCTTCAAGTAGCCAGGCAACCCCATTCACAGCCCCACAAACCCTGACGCTGTCTCTTTCGTGAGCCTCCCAAACTCCAAGACTAGCTGCCTGAGACGTTGAGTAGAGCTGAATCGCAGCCGAGGAATTGCGACCGTCCCGAGATTCCTCCCACACCAAAGGTGCAAAGACCAAA